>NC_073258.2:40644166-40947196 GCF_029289425.2 Pan paniscus | reverse complement strand
ATGTTGTGTGTTTCTTTTTTTCCCTTTCCCGATTGGTTTATTTCATTTTCTGGGAAATTTTGTGAAAATTCAAAAACTGTGCTTTGTTTTTCATTATTCTTCTGGAAGACTCATGTATTTTTTAAAGGTAAGAAAAATAAGAAGAGTGCCATTGTGATTATTTTGGGGGAAAGTAAGAAACCTGAGAAGACAGTGGAAGCATATCAGTCATCTCAATGCACCTAAGAGTGAGAGGGCAAAGATGGGCACAAGGATACACTGGTCACAGAGAATAAAGAAGAAAAAAATGCCTAAGTAACTGAGAGCTACAGAAATTAAAAAAAAAAAATGGTAAGACTAGAGTGATCCTCTTGAGATTATGAAGTTTCCCCATGGATGCAACTCTTAGCAGTGTCCATTCCCCAACAATCATGGACATTAAAATGAGCATTGGTAGAGTATTTTTGAACCATGATCCAAGTCACATGATCCGACTTAGCACCATACCCATCAATTATCATTGAAATCATACACTGACTATATCACAGATTTATTCTTTTTTGTCTAATTTCATTAAGGCCTCTGGGCCCACATTATTGCATTCGTTTGAAAACAGTGCCTTGATCTCACTAGGATTTTTTGCATTTAATGATTTTGTTTGGAGATGCCTTGGAGCTTCTGTCAAATAACCAGTTTACTGATTGAGAGGGAGAGCTAATTTTTTCATAGGGTTGGCTTAGATGTTGGTTTTGTTTAGCAGCCCTTACTACCTTGTCTATTTTTTATCTTTATTTTCTACTACTCACTTAGTGAAACTTTTTTCTATAAGCATAATAGATTATGTATATATATGTTTTGCTATGCTTTGTAGGACTACACAGAGGGAAAATTTCTGTGTAATAGATTCTCTCTCTTCCTTTTTGTTTGTAATAGATTATTTTCTATTTCTCTTTTGTGAGGGAAAACTGGCAAAGCTTTTCCTTTGCCAGGAAATTGTGGAGAAGAGAGAAAAAATGGCAGAATTAGTAACTTCTCTCACTATAACATATGCCTTCAGGACATCCTCTTGCCAAAGAGCTTGGAACCAAGTTAGCTATTATTACTGTACTCAAGGGACCTCAAAATTTCTAATCATGATGATAGTAGCTAATGTTACATTATCTGATATCCCACACAGAAAGGCTCTGATCAAAGGCAGAGCAACACAAATGACAAAAGAAAAAAATCAGAAATAAAATTCAAATGTTATTTCTGGAAGGTAAAATGAATTCTCACACAAAACCACAAAATGAGCCCAGTGCACAAATTGGATGGCTAAACTTTCTTTGAGCTTGGTGGCTATGATCCAAATGATTTCCAAAATTTAAAGGAAATCACTGCCAGATCCTTTGAATTTTCTCAAGCATTCCAATTTCAATCATGAGCTAGTTTAGCTAGAAGTCAGATTCTTCCCAAGTTCACTTGAAGACTTCTTGGCTACAAGTTCAGACGTTCTGGCCAAAACTAAAACTGAATAGGAAAGTTTACATTTTTTCTGTATTTCAATTATAGTCTTTGCCACTTACTTCTACTTGAAATGGATGATGAAAATGATATGACTGTTAATAAATTTGAGGTAATTTTCTATTCATTTTATTATGTACTTTTAAAAATAATTTGTTTCAAGTGACTTCTGTCATAAACAACTAAATAGAGTTCATGAGACAATCTTAATTCTGATTAATCTCAGTTTAGGTACTTACTGATTTTATTTCAATAAAATTGTCAAGAGATTCTTTATCAAAGGGGAGTATGCCATTTATGGTGAATGAAAATGCCATGCCCATAGACACAAATTTTCTCAAGCCTTCCAATTTCATTATTAACTAGTTTAGCTGGAAGTCAGTTTCTTCTCAAGTAAGAATGTATTCCCACATATGTATCATAACTTTTTCTTCTCATATATTCCCCCAAATTGCATGTATTCTTAAGAAAAAAAGTATATATATATTTGAGAAGAAATTTTAAAATTATCATTTAAATTTTAATTATTACAAGTGGAAAAATATTATTTAAAATGATTGCATATTTTTTGTATTTTTCGTATTTTTATATTCATCATATTTTTTTATATTCATCAATCTAGAAAATCAGTCTAAATTGTACATTTTTTGGAATTCCAAAGTTAGTGCCATACACATCAATTATCATTGAAATCATACATTAAGAATTTTAAGTATTAAGTTTGAAATGCTTACCCATTTCTTATGCAACAGCATTGAATATTCCAAACTGCTAAACTAAATAAGTAGCTCAGTGTTTTGTTTTGTTTTTTATAAACTGGGGTTGAGACCCTTGCTATTCAGCTACTGAGGTTATCATTGTGCTGAATCCAGTGATTCCAAAACCTGAGTAGATTTCAGGAGATTTAATATAGATTTTGTGCTGCTGTACCTTAGCCACTAAAAGGGCCAAGCCAGATATTTAATACTAATGCTTAAAATATTAAGGAATATAAAAAGTTCTAAATGATAATAATGAGTATCATTTCATTTCTCTTAACAAAAGTGGAAAAGCAGTTGTTTTTGTTTTTACTTTTCTTGGTAGCCTAAATTATGTTTTAACTCTCTTCTAAGGGCAACAGTATTGCTGAAAAGCATTACTGAACTTGCAGCCAGTTAGAACATTTCAATTTAATTCCAGGTTGCATGGCATTGAATAGTTGAGTTAAGCTCTTTGAGTCTTTGGTTTATTTCACCTATGAAATCCTACAAAGCGCAGCCCCTATTATTAACAAAAATATTTTAATGCATGCCTGACAGCATTAATATTTTATAAGCCACATCTAAGTGCTAATTGCCCATGTGTCCTATTAGCAAAACTTTTATTATTATTGATATCAAAACCGTTAGTGAAACATTAATTCCTTTTTTCAAATGTCTGGAGTTTTATATCAGAATTTTTTCTGGAGATAATATTTCTTATGCCTATGATAAAATTTATGTACTGAACATTTCCCAATGTTTAGTAAACTGGAAGAAGGGTCCACTTTTAGAGTTATTGGGGAAATAGGTTAGACAAACAGAAATAAAAACATTTCTATATCATGGCTGTTGAGCTAGGAGGTAGGCAAATATTAGTTTAAAATTGCTTTTACAAAAAGGAACAAGTTTAAAAAAATCCTTTACACTCCCCTATCTTATAGTCTAATTTAAATTATACCTAGTGTGGAATCAGAAGAAGAAATTTCAAAGAAATCATACTTAAATTTTGTAAGCCCCTTATTTTCTGTCTACTTATGTGTAAGTTATTATGTTGTGGACATGTTAGAAACTGTAGATGAAATAAAATTTTTATATTGGCTTTGAAAAAGATAAATGACCACAAAGGTAGGATTTTATTATTACATATTCATATTAAACTTTAAAACACTTAACAACTTGTATTTTTACAAAAAAATCAGGAAAATGCTTTTTCATACAAAAAGACAATATGTTTTAATGCATAGAATGTGGCTTGCATACCCTTATTCCTGTTATCAAAAATGTATTGGGGAAAAATTAACACAAATGGGAAGAAAGCAAGCAAGTAAGCAAGCAAAACTCAGTGGGGCAGCATTGTTAGCTAAACTTCTGATTTTTTTATTGCTGACAATGGTGATGACAGCTCACCTGAAAAAAGTGTCAAGAGAAATAAAACCTTAATGAGAAATTACTTAGTAATTTCATTGTGATTCGACAAGCATTGCATGTTGTAAAGAAAACTTTAAGAAACACAATAGCAAATTTAAGAGAGTTGTACCAATTAGAGGTTTTAAACTAAAGGAAAATCATTTAAATGAGATTTAAAGATGGACAAGAAATCAGTTAAGGGAACAATGAACAGATCTTAAAACGTTTTCTTTCAGAAAGAGAATGTTCTGATTACTGCCTTTGTGAGGTTAAGAAATGCAAAATTAAGATAAGATGGCCTTTCACAACCTGTCAATAAAAGTACATAGATATATCTCGGTAGCATCACCAATAGGTACAGTATTTTGTAGTCTCAGAGATATGAAGTATGCTGTATTTTTCATTTCAATGCCAAGGTTTAGTACAAAGGCTGGCACAAACAACCACCTCCCTAAATGACTAATGAATAAATAAATTGGGCATTATTTAATCATATTGAAGCTAGTATTGCCACAGATCCTTGGCTAGTGGAAAGTGGCTCCACTCTGCCCTAAAAATCATGAGTGTTCTCCTGGCAGACTAGCTTCTAAGTGGTAAGACTTCCAAGGCAAGGTAGACATTCCATGACTCAGCAGGTCAGCAGAGGGGAGCAGGGCTTCCTACATAAGGCTGTACAGAACCATGCCTCAGCCCCTCTGCTACTGTTCACTACCCTGAACACTTGTGCTCCCTGAGGAGACAATCAGCATTTACTTTGCACATGGGGGAAAAAGTGATTTATCTAGTGGTCCTAAAATTCTCCTTGAGAAAATTCTAGGTTTGGTAAGTTTCTTCTTATATGAAAGAAAGATCACCCAGCAGGGACTCCTAAAGAAAGTAAAGTGGGACTACCTGAAAAGCGAAGAAGGTGGGGCCTTACTAAATAGTAATTTTAGGTGGTTTTCATGCAAATATGATGTATTTGTACCCATATGGTGTTAGAAAGTTACATTTTATTCCACAGATGACCAACTTCTTGTTAAATTTGGCCTGAGGCAGGCTGCATACTTTGAGTCCCTGTGTAGTGAATTGCAACCTAACTTACTATGTAAACAAACTGAAAGCCTAAGAGTATGTCCTTGAAACAAACAATGGGGTTTTAGCCAATCACAAGCAGCTGGGTTTCAGTCTTTCACAGGCAGTCAATTCATCACACCATGTCCAAAAAAGGCAGATGCCTAGCTATAGCCAATCAAGTAATTTTTCTACTTTGCCTCTGTGTCTGGCCTATATAAGCTTGCTGCTTGCACTGCTGGGTAGAGCTCTTTGAAATTCTGCTGGTTCAGGACACTGGCTGACTTATGAATCATTCTTTGCTCAATTAAGCTCTTTTAAAGCTAATCTGTCTAAAGTGTTCGTTTGTTTGTTTTGGTTGGTTTTGTTTCTTGCCATTCCCTTTTGTAAAGTAAATAAATAAACAAGTGATTAGTAAAGCCAAAAACAAACAAACAAACAGGACTTTGGGTTTTTATTTGGTAAAAAAAAAATAATTGTTTACATTAATAAGTCAGTGATAGAGGAAATCAATGGCCATTTATTTCTCAATATGCTAGGGTCACAAAACGAAATGGAAATGTAATGCTATGCCCAAACAAAACGACTATTTTTCATGGTTTCATATATTGGTGTTCACTATGTTATACATAATTAAAGAAGATTCACAATATTGGCCATTGTAAGTAGCTACTTGTCTATGTTTCATCTCAGATGCCCTGTCATTTAATCATGAAAATACTCTGAGAAAATATTAAACCTATTTCATTTTATAAATTAGGAAACTGAGTCCCAAGCAGTATATGTAGCTTTAACTATAATGTTTGTAAAGATAAATCATGTTTCCTCTTGCATCAATTATCCCCAGCACATGTTATTTTCTTTAGTCCCTGGAAGGCACTTAGAAGATAATTGTTAAATGGGTGGATAAGAGAACAAACTTTCTGGATGACTAGCTTGTTATGTTAGATTCAAATAAATCTCTAACTTCGCAGTCCACATTTCTAACAGGAGGAAAGCAACAGATTCTTTTGGTTTTATAGGCAATTCTATTTAAATTAAAACTCAATTAAAAAATAATAACAGTTTCTCAAGAAAGAATATTTCCTTATCATGAAGGATTGGAGGCAGACAACTAAGGTTGAGAGACCTGTCTACACACTTACTTCTATTCATATAATCCTTTTCTTGGCTATTTTTATTCAGTTATTCAATTATTCATCAGGCATTTATTGAGGGCTTCCTATGTGCCAGATCTCTTACAGGGACTCAGGATGCAGTGGTGAAAAAAAAAGAGTCCCTGTCCTCAAATTACTCATATTCTTCAATTCGTGTACTCTGACCTAAACATTTAATTCAATATAAATTCATGAATGTTGCTTATCTCTTGTGAATCTCATTTTCCCCATTTGTAAAATGGAGAGAATAAAACTTCCTCACAAAGCTTCTGTGCATATAGTATATAAAAGATGTAGGAAACTATAAAACTTAAAGAAACAATGGCTATTGAATTGTAAGCTGTACAGCAGGCTGCCACAGATATTATCTTGTTAAATTCTAATTTAATGTACTAATAGGATTACGATAATATTCAGATTATAAAGCAATATGGTCAGGAAGACCACAATTAAAGTCCCTGAACTGATATTATTTGGCTATTTGACCTTGAAAAATATATTACCCTTTTTGACATAAATTTCTTCTCCTGCAGAGTGAAAGTTTCATTCTACTTTGTAAGATTGTTATGAGGATAATTGATAATCTATGCAAATTGCTTACTCACTGAACAGTAACTATTATAAGTGTTCAAAGTTGATAGATATGAGAAATTACAATTCTATGGAACAATCAGAAATCTCTTAGCCTACTAGTAAGAGCATAGTTTAGTACATCTATTCTGGAAATGTTTTGGGAACATCTTCTAAAACTGATTATATGCATGTCACATGGCATGTAAATTGCACTGCATGCAAGTTCACTAGAAGATGTGTTCTAGGATGATTATATCAGCACTATTCATAGTGGATCAAACCCAGAAACTACCTTAGTGCCCATCATTGGTTGAATAACTGTTCACACAAGAAAATGCTATGCAAAAATATGAATGAATGATTTATGACACAATAAAATAAATGAATCTCAGAAACAACATTTAGTGAAAGCAGGAGATATAACCCCCGCGATGTCAAAGATATTCTCCCTATACCAGGAAGAAAGTAATATTCTCATTGTCAAGAATAGGAAGTGAAAACCTAGAGAAGTTTCTGCAAACAAATCCTGTTAAACTAATTTTTATCTCCCTAGTAGCTCAATTAGCTATCCTAACCTTACTTAACTGACTACCCTGGCCTCTGCATCTTTGCCTTTTCAAGCTTTTACAATTCATTACACTTTATAGTGTAAAATTGTAAAATGTGGATATACTATAACAGCATTTGCCTCTAATTGCTTCTTTGTGTCTTCATTTGCTTAGGAGGGCTCCTGTATCACATAAAATGTATATTAAATAAATTTGCGTGATTTTACGCTGTTACTCTGTTTCATATCAGTTTAATTCTCAGGCCCAGTGGAAAGTCCTAAGAAGGTAAATGTAATATTTTTCTTCACCTACAATGTCATTACTGCAAACTACAAAGCCAGGGTAAATGAATTAATGTTTTTAGAAATCGAAGCCGTGGTTACCTTTAATGGGGCTGGGGCATGGTGATTGGAAGGAAATATGAAGAGGGCTTTCGGGGTTTTGGATATTTTGTCTCCTTATTTGGGTGCTAGTTACAGAAGTATGTTCATGTTTATGAAAATTTAGAATTACCCACCTGGGCATTTTTCTACAGGTACATTTTACTTTAATAAAAAGTCAGAAATTATGCGTGTTTACCAATGTCAGTTTTCACTTTTAATTTTAAGAATATAGAACATTTATATAGAGTCTATAGTTCTTAGAAATATTTAAATTGATTGATTTATTTTTCACTATAGCTAAAATGCAGATCTGGGAGACACGTGTCTCATACCTGAAGTCTTCTTCGGTCTGGTTTTCAAGGCAAATTTCTAATAAGTTTCTTCCACATTCCAAAAGGCTATGTAAAAGATCTGTCAAAACAAGAATGCCATTACTTGACATGGACATGAATACCAAGTGGCCTTATAACAACTGGGCTTTTAAAAAAGTACATGGGAGAATCTGTCATGAGCAAAGCAGTAGCTGTTTTTTTTTAAGTTTCTTCTCTTGCCAATTTTGCAGAAAAGCAAACAAAAATCACTCATCACACCCTGCAATTGCTACATTTGTAACATTTATTTATGGCCATTGGTATTTACAGTTCCTATTGGAGGATAATGTGCATAACAGCACTGTGTAATTTTCTGTACTGTATTTTAGGATGCTCAATTCTATCATTCCTAATTTGAGTCCAAACCACATAAATGAAAGTCTTTGCTGTCATGGGGAATAGAAGGAAGGAAGGAAAGAAAAAAATGATGGAAGAAGAGCCAACCACTGTGAGGTTTTGAAGTAGGTCATATTAAATGACATTCCAAATATTTTCAAATTTTTCAACTTTGAAAAACAGGATAATCCCTCACTATCAAATTTAGAGGGATATTATGATGAATACATTATATAGTATGTTGAAAATATTCTGCAATTTAACATATGTTATTCCTACTATATGTCTGACACTCTGGAATGAAAACATGAGTGAGGAATAGTTACTGACCTAACTTCCAGTCTAATGCAAGAGGTTGAGATATATAAATACAATTTCAATATATTTACATGTCTAAGGAAAATCTAGAGGTTCTAAAAGGGAAGTACTGTAGGTGAAATATTCTCACCCAAGCATGATGGTAGTTGTATAACAACAATTAACCAAAAGGAAGTAGAAATATGATAGCATTTGATACTTTATCTAGGCACCAGCCTCACCCACACAAAAATCTATGAGATGGGTATTACTTTCTACCTGTTTGTTAATAATAAAACTAAGGCTTAGAGAGATTAAATGCACACCCCCAATGTGTCACAATTTGTCAGTCAAACTCAGGCTGATGTGTTTCTAATTCTATGCAATGATTCCAGCCAAAAATAATTTACAACCTTAGAGGAAAATAAATAGAGATATAACAGGAGACTAATTTAAAGAGAGCAGATGAATGCACGAACACAGGTAATTTTGTATAAAACAAATGTGTTTAAAACTCTACAGATTATAGAAGAAACACCTAGGTCTGCTTGGGTGTCTCAATAATTTTCAATATAAAAGTAAAACATATTTATATATACTAGAAGTCAGAATTTGTGGAACTCACAATCAAATGTGAAGAGCTTGTTCCGGCTGCCATATCAAAATACCATGGACTGGTGGCTTACACAACAGACATGTATTTTCTCATCACTCTGGAGTCTATAGGTCTGAGAGCAAGGTGTTCAGAGAGTGGATTTCTTCAGCGATCTGTTTCTTTGTTTTGTAGATCACTGGTATCTTCTTGTGTCTTTACGTGATCTTCCCTCTGTAAAGATATGTGTTCTAATAGCATAGTCTTATAAGGACACCAGTCATTTTGTATTAGGGCTAATCTTAATGACTTCATTTTAACTTAATTGCTCTTTAAATACCCTATCTCCAAATACAGTCATATTCTGAGGTACTGTTGTTTAGGATTTCAACATATGAATTTTGGGAGTACACAATTCAACTTGTGTAATGTTAGGATAAAAGGGGCGTTCCAGAAGGAAGAAGTTTTATCACTAAAGTCAAAGCAACATGAGAAAGACGGATGCATTCTGAAAACTGTGAATTCATGGTGATTGTGTATTGTGAAAAGGGGCTGTAGAGGTGAGTAGAGACCTACAATGTTTTTTTTTTTTTTTTTTTTTTGAGACAGAGTCTCGCACTGTCACCCAGGCTGAAGTATAATGGCATGATCTCGGCTCACTGCAACCTCCGCCTCCTAGGTTCAGGTGATTCTCCTGCTTCAGCCTCCCAAGTAGCTGGGATTACAGGTGCATGCCACCACGCCCGGCTAATTTTTTATTTCTTTAGTAGAGATGGGGATTCACTATGTTGGCCAGGCTGGTCTCGAACTCCTGACCTTATGATCTGCCTGCTTCAGCCTTCCAAAGTGCTGGGATTATAGGTGTGAGCCTAATATTAATGAGTTTTTTAGGATATTACAATGAGTTTGGATTTTTTTTCTTACCTTTTTTTTTTGGAGGAAAGCTATGAAGACCATTGATGAGATAAGTGGTGGAATAATGCTTGCATGCAAGAGTTTATCCTGGTGGCAGTGCAGGTGATGTATTGGGAAAAAGGGAAAAATAAGAAAATAGTAGCAGAAAAGAGAACATTGCATTATGGTACAAGAGGAAAAAAATGAGGCCCTCAATTAAATCAATAGCAATGGAAAGAGATGAAAAAAATAAGAGACTAAGATGTATCTATAGGATATGATAATTGATTGGACTCAAGCAGTGAGAATTAAGGAGTGAAGTACTTATGTTTCTATGATTTCATTTCTCTTGTCTATTCTTCCATAATAATTTCATCTTTTAACTATGTTCTTTTGAATGGTACACATTGAAAACTGTCAGCTACATAAGGCAGGGTTTAGGACATAAGAAAAGCATTTGCTAAATAACCTGCAGGGTCAACAAACTAGCTATAGCAGAATTGGGAATAAAATAGAAAAATTTATATTTTATCATGTTCCATTTCTTCAAAGAAAGTTGATTATCAAAGTTGATTTTTGATACCCTCTTCTGTATGCTCATTATAGCTCTCCCAATTATGTCCCTCTAGGGTTGCCAGATCAGATGCAGGATAGCCAGTTAAATTTAATTGCACCTAAGCCACAAAATTATTTTAAATGTATCTCAAATATTGCATCAGACATACTTATACTAAAATATTATTCATTCTTTGTTTGAAAGTGAAATTTAACTGAGTGTTCTGTATTTTTATTTGCTAAATCTGGCAATATTACCTCCCTCTTCTGTCACCTCCATAGCCAAAGTTAATTGTAGAAGTATTTCTACAACTAATATTGGCAGAATAGCTAATTTGGATGTGACTCTTTTACTGGTAATGACTAGAAACCTTGGACAAAATATTAAATAAAATGTGCTTGACTGTATCAGAGTTCACAAGGTAATAAATATTAACTGAGCCAGTGTCTCTGTATCAGAGGCCTAGGGAGGCTACTTTACTCTGGGAACACTTGCTCATTTTCAGAAGGATGTTCTGAGAGGCTGACCACCACTTTTAAAACCTCAAAGAGCTGAGAGAACTCCTGCTGTGGTCCAGTACCTGCAGGAGGGTGGGCTTTAATAAAGTTCCTTTGGGATTGGAAAGCTAAAAGACTTTGGCAGAAGCAAATATAAATCCACACTGGAGGATGATAGCTCCATCTTGAGCATCAAATACATTTTCTTTTTTTAAATTTTACTTTAACTTCTGGTATAATGTGCAGAATATGCATGTTAGTTACATAGGTATACATGTGCCATGGTGGTTTGCTGCACCTATCAACCTGTCATCTATGTTTTAAGCCTTATATGTATTAAGTATTTGTTTCTATAAGCAGCTTTTAAAATAATTCTCAGTACACACAAAAAAGGAGAGAAATGAGAGAAAATGAGAAAGGAAAAATAAAAAGACACAGAGACCCACAGGTAATCTAGTTACTACCAACATCAGCCACAGATGTTAAAATAATTATGTTTCTTGTGTTCAAGGTAAAAGAAAGAAATTTTTTTAAATATGGCAAAAATATGAGCCTATGAAACCTAAGAACATTCAACAAAGCCTACAAAGAAACACTGCTGAATGTGATTATATAAATAATATATTAATTTATTGTATCATTACATTATCATATTTCATTATTGAATTTTATTACTTAAAACAAAATGCTATTTTATTATTCTGTATTTTCTGACTCATCTTAAAATCTTATATAATTTTATCACCTGGAATTCTTTAAGAAGAATTTGAAGCAATATACCATAAATAAAAATAAAACACAAACCTAACATTTTTGGAAAATGTAGTAGTTCCTGTGGATATAAACGTAAATTAGTGGACTTGATGAAAGAAGGAGAAAAAAGTCCACATGAGAATTTGTTGCATATGATAAAAAATATTGAACAATACACACAAAAATGTTTAATAAGTGATGATGAAATATGTAGATGAGTATTTGAAGGAAAACATCCTTATAAACAAGAACTTAAATTTAAAAACAAGTAAACGTAAGTGAATATTTCTATTAAGTTGGCTAAGGTAAAGGGTTTCTAAACATATTAAACATATTATTAAAATTCTTAAATATTAAAAAATAAGTTAAATTAGACTGAATATAAGTTTAAAATATGTCTACAGGATAGAATAGTGTATTTTAAATAAGGAAGAAAAACACATGCAAAGCAGAATTAGTCATCTTACTGAAACCTTTTAATTCAATAAGAATAAAGACAGTAACTTAGTAGAAGATAAAGCAAAACTTACAAGTAACATTCACAATGAAATAGTCAAATTTTCCAATTAAACCACGAAAAAATATTCACTTTCATTAAGTCAAAGGCATAAAGATAACAGCAAAGTATTAAGCTTCTCATGTGGTATTGGCAAATACTAAAAATTGACAATATTTATACTAGTAAGAAAACACATTTATAAAAGTTTACTAGACTCTCACTATTAGATTTTAAGTATGTACCACTTTTCTCAGAAATTCCACTTTACTGTAAAGATAGCATTACAAAAATGAAATGCATATTCATGGGCAAGGAAATTTATCAAAATATTATCATTTATAGAAAAAATGGGAACATGATAAATATCTATTGATATGGGATTTCAAATAAATTATTGTACGCACATACGAGCTATGCAAGATTACAAGAGCTGATTTCAATAGTTATGACAATGTTAGAGGAGAAAGTAAGAAACCCGTCACAGTTAGGGTGGGTCCTTGGTAAAACTCCTTCAAAGAACATCCTGAAAATCAAACTGCTGACCCCTGATAAGAAAGAGCCCACGTCCTTGAATGGAAATGCTTACTCTGTGAACCTAGAAGAAAAAATTCCACGCTCTTTTTGGAGACATTTCTCTTTCCTTGACATGCCTAAGTCTCTTACTTTTCATCTATTGGCCTCTTACTTTTCACCATTTGACATACGCCTACCTTTCTGTAATTGTTCGTGGGCTAAGTCTTCATTTAAACAAGGCGAATCGTCACTGCAGCCCCTGATTGATCCTGGGCCAAGGTCCTGGGCTAAGCTTTTATTTCAGCCCCTAATTGGTCCCAGGTCACGCCTTCATCGCTGCCTCCAATAGGTTCTTTACCAACTTTCGCTCCAGCTTCACCCTTTCTGTCCACGCTCCTTAAGTTTCTTGGTCATGAGAAAAATAACTCCACGTAATACCTCAAACAAGGAGAGTCTGCTACACTGTAGTGCATTGGCGAGACCTTAACAACAGTATTGCCTTAAGCACGGTTAAGGTTACTGTCTTTTTAAAACTGATAAAACTACATACAATCAAATATGCAGTTGAGGAATATGGTCCCCAGATACCTGTCATGTTCCTCAAACACACATACTCCTTTATCAAAACTGAAATCCATTTCCATTCCTACTCAATCCCTGAGGGATGAAGATGATGAACTTCTTACTTTATTTACCTAGTGGGGGAAGTGTATTCTGCTTCTGGATAATAAATACATCATCTGTTGCCTGTGTACATTTTTAAAAATATACAATCTGCAGAACATTAAAAAAAAACTTTTTTAAACATGAGAACTTAGAGAAAGAAATAAGCAGATCAAAGATGATTCAAAGTCAGTAAAGAATCTAAAATAACTAGGAAAATAAACTTACTTTTGTTGAAGCAACAATAAAACTGACAACCTACAGTCTCAAAAGTATAACAGAAGCAATAGAATGACATTTTTAAAGACTAAAAATAAAAGACTGTCAATGTACAATTCTACTTTCAGTAAAAATATGCTACAAGAATAAATGAAAAATTATTCTTGAGAATGGCTAGTTGCTTCTATTGAGCTGTTAACCTTTAGAAACATAACAATTATGAAAGCTTGGAAAAGTTAGAAATTTAAAAAATAATATTTGAGGCCCTAGAGAACAATGAAACTAGGCAGATGCTGGCAAGTAGACTTGGTTGAAAGGAAAGAAACTAGGAGTCTCGATATTGATGGTTTTTCTTTGAAGACACTTCCCAGTTTGCAAGGGGCACATGAGAGAGAAAGCCTTAATGAGAAAGTGAAAGTCTTATGGAACTTAAAATGTAGACATTGTGATGCCAGAGAAGCTGGAAGTTGAGGGAGAAATCCCAGACAGGAAACATAACACAGGAAAAAACACGGGAACTATGTACGGTTTACCCTCAAATCTTCACTGACTCTTATATTATACATGCATAGGATGTACAAAGGCCCCAAAAGAAAGCGCAGATGGAAGATGAAGATTTCTGCAGCTGCTTGATGCTAGATATATTTGTAGTTTAGCTGCTACTATGTTAAGTTAGAAGGGCTTGGAAAAACCGTTGGGCTCATCATTGACTCAGCAGTGCCAGAATTTTCCAATAAGTCCAGGACAAAGGAGTATAACTGAAGTAAACCTATTACATTAAAGACAACAACCATTACTTCAAAGAATGAGATAATTTACCAGTACTTTAACTTCCTTCTGGAATAAAAACCAGCATCTTATGTAAGAATTCAGAATAGTTCAACACTATCCCATAGGCAATTAAAATATGGAAAAATAATACATAGGAGCAGAAAAATTCAATAGGAGTAGCTCCACTGTTGCTCTGTATGTTGTGAATACCATACAGGGATTTCAAATGAGCTATTATCAATATTTTAGATGATTCATGAGGAAAAATAAAGGTGGAAAAATATATTCAACCATGAAGTGGTTGAATATATGGGGAATTGCAGCAGAGAAGTGGACACACTTCTATCAAAACTTCCTTTGTTTTGAGAGCCCATTATGTAAACTTAGCAAAAATCTATAATCATGAGTAAACAAATATCGTCTTATATTTACTTTTTAAAAATACCATAATTAATTTGATCAAAAACAGTCAAGAGATTTATATAGTTTTTGTGACTGGTTTATGATAGAGTATGACCTTTTAACCTAGTAATTATCAAAGACAAAAAGCTAGTCTCTGTCAGAGTGATGTTGGTACAGACCTTGTATGGTGTGAGAAATATGAATACATAAATTTAGAAATATATCAGTTATTCTGGGGGACCCAAAACTGACACAGGGACTTTCATAATATGGTAATAATTTCTATCTCCTCAATTAGCTAGGCTGAATTAACTAAAAATCCCATAGTTAGGTATTTTTTGCAATGTATTTTTGGAAGTAGGTCACAAGAAGAACTCGAATACCATAAATTCTATCAACTTATTAAGGACTAGACCTGCACCACAATTGAAAGATCATGAGCTCGTCAATAGCTGTTGAGTGGTTTCAGACAAATATAAAATATTTAAAGTTGCCAGAATGTACTGGTTATCTTTTCAATAAAACACAAATCATATTTTAATTATTTTTCCAGAGTTTCTGAAACTTGTTTAGGATTACAACTTTCATCGTTATTGAGCTATATGTTTTATTTTGTAAGTTGTAGAAAGCTGAAAATAATGCAAAGTATTCTTGTTTGTATAATTGCAAACAAAATGTGTTTGGTGGAATGCAATTGATCACTGTTCAATGGGTATTGGATAGTTTTACATTTCTTTGTAAATTCATTTCAGCACTCCCTATAGCCTGTATATATTTGGTTCTTTAATTTCTCCTTTGAATCCATTGTAGCATCTTACTGGATTTCACTTTAATTAAAGAATTAATTAAATATATTAAATCATTCATACACATCCATTTTATATTTATATGAGAATCATAATTGTACCTTCTTTAAACAAATTATACTTTAATTGTCTGGATTCCTGTGTAGCCACTCTTTGTGTTAATCCATGGCCTAATTAATTAATATTCCCAAATTCCTTATCTACAAAGTAGATTTAAAATACATCCCTTGCAGTGTTGATATGCAATTTAAATGAGGTAACTATATAAAGAGATTTTCATAGTGTCTGGTAGCTGCATAGCTACTAAAAGTTAGTTTTCTTTTCTTCTTTGTATACCAAAAAAACCATATTTTCAGATATATTAAATATGTTCAGTATATATTTATTTTAGTTGCCAATGAAGAGAAATTGGGAAAGCTGAGGTTTTTAAACAAATTAATAAATGTAGGTAAAAGGTAGAGTGAGTGGTTTATATAGATTTTACATAACCTATTAAGTATTTTAGAAGACAAGGCCACTGATAATGATTAAGCCTTTTCTATTTCCCTCCCCAGCCTTGGCTGACTAACACAGGCACATAGTTTATTGCTTATTCAAAATAAAAATGAACTAGAAAGTATGATTCATACTCAATTTCATTTATTTCATTGCAATGAGCGAATGCTACACATTTAGATATTATTACTTTCAATATCTCAACTTTTGATTTTTTTAGTTTTTAAAACTATAATTAACAAATTGAATAATGCAAAATAATATAAACAATGAGATATGAAGCGTAAGTCGGCATAAAAATGGAAGGGCTGGAGAACAATGGAAACACTTTTGGAACACAAATGCAAAGAAAAATGTGCCCCAAAGGTTAATGACAAAGTGTCAACATTTCAAAAAGTTACAAATGCCAGAGGTAGAAAAAGTTTTCCTGAGGTGCTATTTGAGCCCTGGTTGTGAATTGTTGCTTCGAATTTTACCTAATTCTTTATTTGGACATTAATCTACTGTGTTAAAATTATCTAGTCATTTATCTGGAAAATATATGGTAATATATTTATGGTAAAAGAAAAAAATATATATATATTTGAGAGTTTAGATTTCTGTTAGGAACACATTTGGTCTAGGTATATACAGATACATACACCCATGCTTTAGCTTGAGATGCTGTCAGTCTTCTCCACAAGGCAGAGATAGAAACACGTGATTGTAACATAATATGATGCCAATAACCATGAAATACCAGGTATAAAGAGTGCAGAGAGAATAAATAGTTGATTTTCTAAGGACACGAAATGCTTTGAGGAAGAGTTCATCTAGAATTAGAGCGTAGAATAATTTTAAAAACATTTTTTTCAGAAATCTTTTATATGTCTTCTAATCAAAAAGTAAATATAGTCCAACTCTGGTACATCGTTTCAGATTGAAAAAATTTAAATTCAGCAAATTTTCTTCTCTGATCTCTTGGTAATCATTTATTGTGAGATAGGCAAGCAGTAAAGTAAGAATGTTATAAAAAATTTTCAAAGCCATTCCTATTCTGAAACAAAGTCATTAAAAATACAAAAAAAAGACAAAAGAAAGCATCACTCTGTAATATTTGACTATTTTCTTTTTATTTAATAAACTTTATTTTTTAGAATAGTTTTAGGTTTGCAGCAAAATTGAATGGAAAGTGGAAAGTTTTCAATTTTTCTCAGTGTTGATTTACACAACAGAATAATACGTTTGTAACAATCTATGAATCTACAATGACACATCACTGTCACTCAAAGTCCAAAGTTTACATTAAGTTTACCACTTGTGTTCTACATTTTATGTTTTATGGGTTTTGGCAAAGGTATGTACCATGTATTTACCACCTACAGAATAGTTTCACTGTCCTAAAAACTTTTATGTGTTGCCTAATTCATCCCTCCTTCTCTTCTAACCCCTGTCAGTCACTGATCTTTTTGATGGTTCCATAGTTTTGCCTTATCCAGAAAGTTATATAGTTGGAATCATATAGTCAGTAGCCTTTTCAGATTTCCTTTTCACTTAGTCGTATGCATTTAAGTTTTCTCCATTTTTTTATTGTTTGATAGCTCATTTCTCGTTAGTACTGAATAATATTCCATTGTTTAAATGTACCACAGTTTACCCACTTACCTACTGAAGCACGTCTTTGTTGCTTCCAAGTTATGCAAGTGCCGGTGTGCAGGTTTGTGTGTGGAGAGAAGTTTTCACTGCATATGGGTAAATACCAAAAAGTGAGATTCCTGGATCTTGTGGTAAGAGCACATTTAGTTTTGTAAGAAACTGTCAAACTGTCTTCCAAGTGGCTGTAACGTTTTGCCTTTCTACCAACAATAAATGATAATTTCTCTGCTTTACACCCTCATTGTTTGGTGTTGTCATTGTTTTGGATTTGGGCCATTCTAATAGGAATGTAGTTGTATCTAATAGTTGTTTTAATTTGCAGTTCCCTAATGACATATGATGTTGAACATCTTTTGATATGCTTTCTGGCCATCTGTATATCTTTGTTAGAGGTGTCTGTTCAGATCTATTGCTCATTTTTAAATCAGGTTGTTCATTGTCTTTTCATTGAGTTTTAAGTGTTCTTTGTGTATTTTGGTTAATGGTCCTTTATAAGTCATGTCTTTTGCAACTATTTTCTCCCAGTCTGTGGCTTGTACTCTCATTTTCTTGACATTGTTTTTCTTTTGCAAAGCATAAATTTTAAATTTCAGTGAAGTCCAGCTCAATTGTTTCCTTCATGGATTGAACCATTTTTGATTTAACTAAAACATTATCACCATGCTGAAGATCACCTAGGTTTTATCCTATATTATTTTCTAGAATTTTTATAGTTTTGTGTTTTATAATTAGGTCTATTATTCATTTTGTGAAGGTTATAAGGCACGTGGCTGAATTTATTTTTTTGAATTTGGATGTTTAATTTTTACAGCATGGTCTTTCAAAATGACTACCTTTGTTTCACTGTTTTGCCTTTTTTTTAATCAAAGGTCAGTTAAGTTTATTCATTTCAGTATTGTTCTGGGTAATAGTTATGTGTGTGTGTGTGTGTGTGTGTGTGTGTGTGTGTGTGTGTGTGTGTGTGTGTGTGTGTGTCTGCATAAGATTTTGAACTTTGATACTTTGCTTGTACTCTTATATAATAATAATTTATGAAATAGTTGCCTAGTTGTAACTGAATTTTGATAAAACTAAAATTTCTTCAGTAGATACAATGTTAGTAAGCAAGTTATTTTATGATTTATGTAACATTTTATTTTCTTTACTATTTGATTTCAATACAATTAAAAATTAAGAGAATTTCCCAATTATTTCAACTTCAAAGATTTTAAAATTCAATAAACTATGTCATTTATGAACTGAAATCTTAATAATGCTGAAGATTTAGTAAATATACAGTATACCTAGTTGAATTTTAATTTCTGATAAACTATAGTTTGTCAGAAATTAAACTATAAATTAAACTTAAACTATATAGTATAAGATGTTCCAAAATTGCATGAAACATACTTACAAAAGAAAATCATTGTGTATCTGAATTCAAATTTAACTGGGCATTCTGCATTTTATTTGTCAATCCTTAGACACTTTACCAAACAAAAATATTTTATCTTACTATTCATATTTCAGTTCAGTATTTTAAATTTTTCACATAAATGAAAACACCAAATGGTAACGTGAAGTGACAGAATAGAAATAAATCAAGTTATAAAGATTTATCTTCAAAATTATTGCACTAGCTTTGCTTATTTAAAATCTCCTGTTTAAATATAAAGGTATGTAGAAGCATGGGGTTCAAGACATAAAACTATGTGAAAAGTGAGCTTGAAAGACTTAACAGCTGTGATCATGTTCTCAAAAGAAATGGGTCTGGTTGAGCCTTTGTTAAAGGGCCAACTGTATAACTGAGAGTTATCTAAAGTAACTTGTTATGTAGAATTCAATTTTGCTAGTTAATTAATAAAAAGTGTCCTAGTGTGTACTTTACATTGGAACTGGTTTGTTGGTTTATTGAAGTAAAAATAGCCACTTGAAAACAATTTTGAGTATGTGACAATTTCCTGTTAAGAAATCCCATTTGAAATTTGCGATTC
Organism: Pan paniscus; assembly: GCF_029289425.2. Classification (NCBI taxonomy): domain Eukaryota; kingdom Metazoa; phylum Chordata; class Mammalia; order Primates; family Hominidae; genus Pan; species Pan paniscus. Next base: position 40,927,581 of record NC_073258.2, on the reverse strand, counting down.
TCTGTTTTGTGTAACTGAAACAGTCTCTTCTTTACATATTCCACTAACATGTTAGTACTTTTTAATTTTACTGTCATAGTTTTTCCTCTAAGAGAATTTACATTTTAATCATCTGGAGTTGAAAATTTGCTTTTAAGTTGATATAAATTCTTTCCCGGAGGTCACCATTTCTAAAATTTCATAGAAATGTAGTGCTGAGAACATTTTGAATATTACAGACTTGCTTGTGTGGAAATAAATGAAGATCACCCTAATTAAAACAAACAAATGCCATTTATTCATAGGTTGCTCTACCAGGGGAGTCAGCCACCATCCCTTACATTTGGCAGAGACTCAAAGGCAAACAGAGGAGTGTCTCAGTCTGTTTGGGCTGCTATAACAAAATACATCAGACTGGGCAATTTATAAACAGCAGAAATTTATTATTCACAGTTCTGGAGGCTGGGAAGTCCAAGATCAAGGCTCCAGTAGATTTGATGTCTGATGAGGACTTGCTCTTTGCTTCAAAGATGGTGTCTTCTCACATGGTGAAAGAAACAAATGGGACTAGATAACTCCTAAAGCCTTTTTTACAAAGACTCTAATTCCATTCATGAGGGTGGAGTCCTCATTACCACATCAGTTCCCAAAGGCACCATATCTCAATATGATCACATTGGGAATTAAGTTTCAACACATGAATCTTTGGAACACTCAAACATTCAGACCATAGCAGGTAGTATAAAAGTTTTAAAGTGGAGAAAAAAGAAGATTTTAGATATTCTCATTGGAAGTTGTTGCCATGCAAAAGCCAGAAGTGAGCTGATTAGAAGCAAGGCATCATGTGTAATTGGTTATGGGAATATATTTAGGTTTCCATTGTTTTTTAGTTGGGACGTCAGGCACACATTAGGAGAGCTGGCAGTTGATTATGTCCTGACAAGCTGACTAAATTCTGACCTGATCTGACTACCACATGGACTGTAGTTTGATCTTCTGTACTGCTTGCTATGCATTGTGGGTGGGAATCCTATTTTTAAATGCGCTCTCACCATCGTCCATTTGTATATTTAAACTCTCACTTTTCTTTGCCTTTCTTCACAGATGAAGAAACTGAGGCCCTCAAAAGAAATATTATTTAAGATTTACATAGATCCTTAATTCCATTTTGTGTTTGTTTTATTTATTCATGTAAGAATTGTTATCCAGCTACAAAGGCTAAACACATACCTAGGCTGAACAAGAGCAACAAGGTTCCTACTGTCATGAATCTAACATTCTTTTCACAGAAATAAATACATAATATAATATAATGTCAGGTTCAGTTATTCCAACCACATCACACTGTATCACATGCTTCAGATGCATTCATTGTTCTCTACATTTTTTTGCTATGTTTTTCTCAGAAAGAGACTGCACTAATCATATTTTGTTGACAGGATCTTAATTGTACAATATTAAAAGCAGCTGTGTGTCTACTCAATTAGGGCCTCATATTTGTCATCATTTTTCCCCAGAAGTGAATTAAACATTAACATTAGCTACTGAGGAAATGTGCTCACATAGGCACTTCTGCTCTTTACCTCTGTCGCTTTTTAAGTGTATCAAACGGATACACTCAGGGAAATGAATTTGTTTCATTGCCAGATCTTTTGGCATATAACACTCATAAGATGCTGAAATAAAAATGTCTTTAGATCATTTTTTTAATCCTTGAGATTTTTATGTGCATATATATGATGCAGCCACCTTGTCTTTATAAAATGAAGGTGAAAGTGGTGTCAAAGATGTTTTTTGTAGAGAAGCCACTTCTTATTCCCTTAAATCTTGAGAGATCACAGTATGGGTTATGTGAGTGGCTACGAATGTTTTAAAGAAGTTGGACAAAATGAGGAAAAAGTCATGAAAGGCCAGAAGCTCATGATGGGTTAGGACAATTGATTTGCTAAATGAAGTGGAGAAGTGGTTATCAAACACTAATGCGAGTCAGAATCATGTTCTGACTCAGTAGGACCAGAGAGAAGCTCTAAAATTTGCATTTCTGACAATTCAACATAGGTTCCTGCTGCTGCTGCTGCTCTGGGCACCACATTTTGAAAACCACAGGACTAGAAGACTCAATGTGCAATAAATCCCTCTGCTTTGGAAATCCAAGCATTCACAATAGTTGCAGTAACTGAAAACAGTTTGGGATTGGACCAAGTAAGGTTCAGGTACTAAGGATGAGATCAATTTTAGTTTTGGCTTGACATTGTGAGAGAAACATAATTTTGCCTTTTAGGGGTAATTACATTTTCCAAAGTTAATATTTGGAATAAACGGGCTTTTAAGGAGAGAACCAAGACTGCTTTCTTACTAGTAAGAGATCTAACATCATATTTATACAGGTGACATTAATACATATAAAGCTATTGAAGTTTTAAATATTAATTTCCATAAGCCAAATGGGTTCATTTTACAGCTTGATTGAGTATAATCAAATTCTCATTACATTTAAACAAATAAAACTTTCTGGACTAAATATAAGGTAACAACTTCAATTTCTAAAATAAATGTTCTTTACATATTTTGTGGGTAAAAGAAGATTGAAACAAAAACCTTTTTAGAGTTTAAATGGTAATCTTAATAAACTGTTTCCTTTATCAGAAAGGTTCATTTATTATTTAAGAAATATTGAAAGAATTATAAAACATAATTACAAAGTGGGAGTATGAATTTAAACTCAAGTAAACAACTTTGCCCAATCTAATTAATAATGTTTATTTCTTGAACCGCAGAGGTCACTGGAATGTAAATATTACATAATTGTCTCACCTATATTTTAGTAGTATAAATTTCCAAGTTCTTTCTTCAGTAAGATTATTCATTGTAAACCTTAAGTCCCTTGTACTTATAATTTCTCTTTTCTTTTAAATTCACCTAAAGATAAATAGAATAACTTGCAGACTTTAACTTTTTACTTGCAAGTATATGACAAATGTAAACAGCAAGATTGAATTTAACATCTCCCTTTAGACTGTTCTGCTTTTTTGGTTGCATTTATCAGACTATACTTATTAAGGAAGACTTCTGAAGCTCAAATTTTCAACAACCTCAGGATCATCTATGTGTAAAATCCTGTGGATTATACAGTCTTATGGAAAATTTAAGTCTACTGAAAATAGAAATGTATTTCACAATTCTGAGTATGTACCAGTCACATTCCTAAATACTTGGAATCCCATGAAAATTGACTCTGTATACTCACTATACAGAATTCTGAGAAATTCAACCTTATGTTATATGCAGCCATTACACTTAACTACAGTGCCACAAACATTTGGAGAGCTTTCATGCTGTCTGAGCAGAAACAAAATAAGAAGCTAGAGATATCTGAACATTATGTTTCCAACTGGATACTCACTCGACCAAGTACCCCAAATCAGCCTTCTATATCCCTGTGGTCAAATGACAACCCAGGCTTCCTTTCTGTGGCTCCAAGGAACATGCCTCCTGTTTAGATTCTGTGTCAAAGTACCTCCACATCAGAAGTCTGTAGCCTCAGGTGCAGCTTTATGGACATAGGTTACAGTTTATTGTTAATTGCTGATAGTTCCCCCAACACAATGATTTCTTCTATAACTCTCAAGGAGAAACTCCGTGCGTACTGGGGCAACTGTAGTTTGCCCACTTAGCAAATAACAAATGTACACTTTAAGTGGTTTCATTCTGACTCTAAGCATGTTAATATTCCTCAAGAATGAACTCTGAGAATCTTGCTTGCCTTCTGGTTAGGTGTGTTGGTGGCAAATGGAGGCAGACATTAAACAAGGGAAAGTAAAATCATTTTCCCCATTCATCAATACCAGATGAAAATAAATACATAATAATAAATCAGTAAATGATCCCTTGCCACTGTGGTGTGTGTATATGTGTGTGTGTCTGTGTGTGTGTGTGTCTGTGTGTGTGTACTACAGCCTAATGGAAAAGGGGATGCAAGGAATAGAGGAAAGGAGAAAGAAGAGAAGAAAGAAAAACAAAGGAAGGAAGAAAGGAGAAAAAAAGAACTAGATATATAGATTAATAAAATTATTCTATTCAGGGTCTCCTATCTCCCTCTCCTAAAATAAAAGTAGTTTCCTCTGTCAAAAAACTTTGGATGGAGGTCTTTTCTGTTTGAAGTGATCTGAGTAAGATGTTCACTAATTGGACAGTATTTCCACAATAATTCATAGCTGGGGGCCTTTATTCTTACCTTGAATTTTTCTGTCCTTTTTTAACAAATACAAATAAGTCTTCAGAAGTGGGACACCTCAGGATTCTCTGTCAGAAGACAAGTGTTCCTTCATCTCGATACCATATGTTCACATAGTTCACAGTAATAACATGACTCTTTCCAACCTTATTTTTGAAATGGCTCAAGAGATGAAAGAAAAATATGCTTACCCTGTGATTTTATGTTTTTTAAATGACTCTTATGTTTCTTTTATTTTTCTTCAGGTAGAAAATGATAGGATATATTCTTGGTCAGTCAAAATAAGGACATAAACCCAAATAGATTACACATTTAAATTCCCTACTATGTGTATATCTCAATATGGCTAATGTAAATTTAACAAACCAGTGTCTAAAACTTACATGATCTTTGTGTAGAAGCCTGAGAATCAGAAGCTTGGTGGTATTTAATTGTGTTTAAAATTTTTATCATCTAAGAATTTCTGCTTTTGTTGTTGTTTATCTGTTTTTGTTTTTTATTGAGCACAGTATTTGGCACATTTAAAAAATGAACATAATATTTTATGAATAAAAAATTGAATAAATTATCTTGTGTTCATCTGAACTGAGCAATCTTCTACATTTCAAACCTATCCCTTCATTTCTTCTTTGTAACTAGATAGCACAACTATTATTATTTTAAATAGTTTGTTCTATGTGTGTCTTCTCTGATTGACTATGATTTCACAAGGGCATTGCCTGAATCCACCTTCTTCACTGTGTTGTCATCAGAGCCCAAGAGATAGCTGACGTTCAATAATGATTGAATGAATTTTTGTTCCTTTCAGTGGTGAGATGAAGAAGTGAATGAAGAATGAACAAAGGCCAAAATCAGAGGTGAAGATTCTGATTTTGGGTTTTCCTGAAATATCTTTTCAAAAATTTATCTCACTTTACTTCATTTTGCCATTGCAGATACTTTCTCTTCTTCTAGGCCCATCTCACTCTTTTATTCCCAGTGTGGTTAACCTAGTCAACTATGGGGTTTGCCTGATGGAGACTTTTCTAGCACTTACTATCATATATATGCATGTATATATATGTGTGTGTGTGTGTGTGTGTGTGTGTATATATATATGTGTGTGTGTATATATATATATACGGTACTTCTTTTTTGGGAGAAGTCTTGGGCGTATCCTTGTATCTTCTCCTTTGTCCACGCTTCATCTCTTCAACTATATTATCAGTTTCTTAGATTTAGTTAGTCTGTTAGAACTTCTAAAGATGTTGATATGGTTTGGCTGTGTTCCCATCCAAATATCATCTTGAATTGTATTTCCCACAATTCCCACCTGTTATGGGAGGGACTTAAGGAGGTAATTGAATCAAGGGGGCCAGTCTTTCCTGTGCTATTCTCATGATAGTGAATAAGTCTCACAAGATTTGATGTGTTTATCAGGGGTTTCTGCTTCTGCTTCTTCCTCATTTTTCTCTTGCTGCTGCAATGTAAGAAGTGCCTTGTACCTCCCACCATAATTTTGAGGCCTCCACAGCCATGTGAAACTGTAAGTCCAATTAAAGCTCTTTTTTTTTTTTCCAATTTGGGGTATGTGTTTATCAGCAGTGTGAAAACGAACTAATACAGTAAATTGGGACCAGTAGAGTGGGGCATTGCTGAAAATATACCCAAAAATGTGGAAGCGACTTTGGAGCTGGGTAACAGACAGAGGTTGGAACAGTTTGGAGGGTTCAGAAGACAGGAAAATGTGGGAAAGTTTGGAACTTCCTAGAGACTTGTTGAATGGCTTTGACAAAATTGCTGATAGTGATATGACCAATAAAGTCCAGGATGAAGTGGTCTCAGATGGAGATGAGGGACTTGTCGGGAACTGGAGCAAAGATGACTCTTATGTTTTAGCAAAGAGACTGGTGGCATTTTGTCCCTGCCCTAGAGATCTGTGGAACTTTGAACTTGAAAAAGATTATTTAGGGTATCTGGAGGAATAAATTTAAAAGCAGCAAAGCATTCAAAAGTTGACTTGAGTGCTGTTAAAAGCATTCCATTTTTAAAGGAAAGCAGAGCATAAAAGCTCAGAAAATTAGCAGCATGATGATGAAGTAGAAAAGAAAAATCTGGCCCGGGTGTGGTGGATTATGCTTGTAATCCCAGCACTTTGAGAGGCCAAGGCCGGGGGGGTGGGGGGTGGATCACGAGGTCAGGAATTGGAGACCAGCCTGGCCAACACAGTGAAACCCGGTCTCTACTAAAAAATACAAAAATTAGCTGGGCATGGTGGCAGGTGCCTATAATCCCAGCTACTTGGGAGGCTGAGACAGGAGAATCGCTTGAACCCAGGAGGCAGAGGTTGGGGTCAGCTGAGATTGCACCACTGCACTCCATCGTGGGCAACAGAGCTAGACTCCGAAAAAAAAAAAGAAAAAAAAGAAAAAAAGAAAAGAAAAAGAAAAGAAGAACCCATTTTTTGAGGACAAATTTAAACCGGCTGCGGAAATTTGCATAAGTAGCAAGGATCCTAATGTTAATCCCCAAGACTATGGGGAAAATGTCTCCAGGCCATGCCAGAGGCCTTCATGGCAACCCCTCCCATCACAGGCCCTGGAGGCCCAGGAGGAAAAGTGATTTCATGGGCAGGCCCAGGGTCCCTGTGCTGTATGCACCCTAGGGTTTTGGTGCCCTGTGTCCTAGCCCTCCAGCTGTGGCTGAAAGGGGCCAACATAGAGCTCAGGCTGTGGCTTCAGAAGGTGGAAGCCCCAAGCGTTGGCAGTTTCCATGTGGTGTTGAGCCTGTGGGTCCACAGAAGTCAAGAATTGAAGTTTGGGAACCTCTGCCTAAATTTTAGAAGATGTATGGAAATGCCTGGATGTCCAGGCAAAGGTTTCCTGCAAGGGTGGGACCCTCATGGAGAACCTCTGCTAGAGCAGGTCAGAAAGGAAATGTGGGGTCAGAGCCCCCACACAGAATCCCTACTGGGGCACTGCCTAGTGGAGCTGTGAGAAGACAGTCACTGTCTTTCAGACCCCAGAATTGTAGATCCACCGACAGCTTGCACTGTGAGCCTGGAAAAGCTGCAGACACTCAACACCAGCCCATGAAAGCAGCCAGGAGGGAGTCTGTACCCTGCAAAGCCACAGATACGGAGATGCTGAACACCATGGGAACCCACCTCTTGCATCAGTGTGACCTGGATATGAGACCTGGAGTCAAAGGAGATCATTTTGGAGCTTTAACATTTGACTGCCCTGCTCTATTTCAGACTTGTATGGGGCCTGTAATCCCTTTGTTTTGGCCAATTTATCCCATTTGGAATAGCTGTATTTACCCAATACCTGTACTCCCCACTATATCTAGGAAGTAACTAGCTTGTTTTTGATTTTACAGGTTCATAGGTAGAAGGGACTTGCATTGTCTCAGATGAGACTTTGGACTGTGGACTTCCAAGTTAATGCTGAAATGAGTTAAGACTTTGGGGGATTGTTGGGAAAGCATGATTAGTTTTGAAATGTGAGGACATGAGATTTGGAGGAGCCAGGGGTGGAATAACATGGTTTGGCTGTGTCCCCATCCAAATCTCAACTTGAATTGTATCTCCCAGAATTCCCATGTATTTTAGGAAGGACCCTGGGGGAGGTAACTGAATCTTGGGGGCCAATCTTTCCAGTGCTATTCTCGTGATAGTGAATAAATCTCACGAGATCTGATGGGTTTATTAGGGATTTCTGCTTTTGCTTCTTCCTCATTTTTCTCTTGCCACTGTCATGTAAGAAGTGGCTTTCACCTCCCACCACAATTCTGAGGCCTCCCCAGACATGTGGAACTATAAGTCCAATTCAACCTCTTTTTGTTCCTAGTTTTGGGTATGTCTTTATCAGCAGCGTGAAAACGAACTAATACAGATGTCCATCAATAAATAGGCCACCTCTTCTCCAAGTGGATCTGAACACGTAGTGAAATTGAAATACAATAGAAAGTAAACATAGAGGCCACTATATAATGTTGACTGCCAATAGAGTCTAATTTGGCAAGCATAAATTTAGATTTGTTAAATGAATGGAGTTGTCAGTATTTATCAACAGAATTTGACAAATTTGCCAATGACGGGGAGTCTTCTCCAGAAAATGATTTTAAAATGAAGAAGCAGGAAAAAATCATTTTCTGTGTTGATAGCGAAACTCTCAAGAGAATATAGGTGCTGGAGTTGAATTGAACATGTCCAATCTTTCCAAATTCATAATTCTGATGTATCATTTCATATTTCTCTGAGAAGCAATGATCAAAGGATGGAGAGAATCCAGGAGCATACTTAGATAAATTCTTTATATATCAGAGGTAAACAAAAGTGTTGTTTTAGCAGCTTCTAAGTCTGTGTCTCCACACAGGGCTTAGCTATACTTCTTTTAGTTCCTCTCATCTGAAGAAATCTCTTTAAATGCCATTTATTTGAATATAAACTCCATACTTACCGTTTAGTCTTGGTATGTCCCTTCAGTTTCAGTCTTATATAGCTTTACTCAAAATCTCAACTTGGATGTGTACTGGACATCTGAAATTCAAAGAATTCTCAATTTCTACTCACTGCTGAATTTCCTCTGATTGTCTTTCTCACCTCTTTAAAGAGTAAAGCTGCAGTATCTTCCCTTTCAAGCAAAGCCCATACATATACTGAGAGATACACATAAACGCTCTTATTCTTTCAACCCTCATATTTTATTAGCCACTGAATTCTTATGGGTCTACTTCTAAATTATACTAAAATTGTATTATATATGCCTTTTATTCCCATTTCTGCTAGTCACTGGCCTCCAAAAATATATCTTTACAGTATCACTTTATTTATTTTATTCACATTGCAATCTAATCACAACCTGAATTCTGCTATGTGTTTATTGTTTCACTCTTTTTTGATTTCCCCTAAGAGAATTTTAGTTGCATATTGGAACTGTCTTCCCTGACATTTACAATGCTCTATCCCTAGTACCTAGATCGGTGCCTGAAGTCTAGAAAATGTTCTCTATATATTTGGCATATGAATTAATGCATAACTAAATAGTGTCCTGTGAATAAAGCTACATCTTTAAAAAAAAAAAAAAACCTTTGTTTTAATTTCAGTTGTACATGTGCAGGTTTGTTGTACAAGTAAACTATGCCATGGGGTTTGTTGTACACATTATTTCATCACCTAGGCAGTAATCCAAGTACCCATTAGTTATTTTTTCTTCTCCTAACTATCCTCTCATCCTCCACCCTTTGATAGGCTCCAGTGTAAAATATTCCCCACTTTGTGTTCATGTATTCTCATGATTTAGCTCCCACTTATAAGTGATAACACGTGGTGTTTGGTTTTCTGTTCCTGTGTTAGTTTGCTAAGGACAATGGCCTCCAGCTCCATCCTTGTTCCTGCAGAGGACATACTTTCATTCTTTTTTATGGCTGCATAGTATTCCATGGGGTATATTTTCTTTATCCAGTCTACCACGGTTGGGCATTTAATTTGAATCCATGTCTTTGCTATTTTGAATAGTGCTGCAATGAACATATGAGTGCCTGTGTCTTTATAATGGAACAATTTTCATCCCTTTGGGTATAGACCCAGTAATGGGATTACCGAGTCAAATGGTAGTTCTGTTTTTGCCTGCACAGGTGGTCACTTAGGGCAGGGGAGGGTCCACCGTTTTCTGCCCTAGTTTTACTCCCATGGCAGTTTTAGTGCAGAGGCCAGCACTGGTGGGGGTGGGGCTGGCTGGCTCTGTGTTTGCCAAGGTTCTGACTGCAATGGCAGTATGGCAGGCCAAGAGAGGGCGGAGTGGCTCCCCCTTCAGCAGTGACTGGGCATGGTGAACACATACACATGCATTGGCTGTGCAAGGAAGGCAAAACCTGCCTGGCCCACAAACCAGCAAAGTGATATCTGGAGTGGCCATTGTCCCTGGGGAAGTTGCAGTAACAGGAGGGAGCTAGTGGGCTGGTGCATGGCCAGGGGGTTCACCCTACTGGAGCTCTCCACCAGTCACGCACAGTCCACCAGTACTGGAACTACGATGCGGGCCCCAAGGGCAGCTGAGGCTGCCCTGCAAGCAGGTGCAGCCAGGCTGGAACCCTGTGAGAAGCCAGCAGACCAAGCAGTACTCAGGTCAGAACAGCCCCATCTGGTCAAGGGCAAGATCACCTTGCAGAGTTCAGGTCTGACAGTTCCCCTAGGGCCAGTTTCCTATGGAAGAAGTCGAGCTTAGGAGGATAAATGTCACTGGCTGTGTCCCGCTATAGAAGTTCCTGTACCAAATCTTCTGAGCTCACGTCAGCTGGCTTGCTGCTCCTACCACTTCTCTAAACAGTGCTTCCTGCTAACTCTACTGTCTGTGGTGGTCGAGGGGTCACCTCCTGCCTGGATTCCAGAGGCTCATGGCAAGAGCGGGTTGCTCCTTGCTACTTCAACTCACCAGTTATCCTGGAGTCATAGGGGACCAGGAATGAGTCCCAGTGCAAGGTAGCCCTATACAGAGTTTACAGCTTTCTTCCCTTCAGCCCAGTTTCTGCGTCTTTCCTCTGAAGAGGAGTGCACCAGTCTTCTCGGTCCCCCAGTGGCAGCTATTCCACCTGGCTGCTTCTAGTCAGCCATCTTGTCCAGCCCTGAAAAAATCTATTTCATATTAAATAAACAAATATAGATATATATTTTTTTGAGACAGAATCTCTCTCTGTCGCCCAGGCTGGAGGGTAGTGATGTGATCTTGGCTCACTGCAACCTCTGCCTCCCAGGTTCAAGTGATTCTCCTGCCTCAGCCTCCCAAGTAGCTGGGATCACAGGCGCCCACCACCACAACTGGCTAATTTTTTGTATTTTTAGTAGAGACAGTGTTTCACCATGTTGGCCAGTCTAGTCTCGAACTCCAGACCTCAGATGATCCCCCTTCCTCAGCCTCCCAAAATGCTGAGATTACAGGTGTAAGCCACTGCGCCTGGCCTTAAATTAATATATTGTTCCATAGGCCAGGGAACTAAAAATATTACATAACAAAAATATCTACTTAAATAATAATAAGTTAGTAAATATTTTAACCATACTTTAAAAAACATTATGTTTTCTGGTATTTATCCAATATATTTTACTGACCATTAAACAGATTGCAAGTGCATCTTCCTGAAATAAATTAAAAATAAAACAAAAATTAAAATTCTTTACAATTTGGAAGATATTTTCCTCAATTTATGGTTAATTTCTTACTGTATAAATGGCTGTGTAGAATGTGTATACTAATTTAAACCAGAAAAAAAAATAGATGTGAGAGTAACTGATTTGCTAGATCTATGCTAACACAAATTATCCTTTTTTTGCTTATATATATTTTTAAGTTTTGCTAATCCCTTTTTATTGTCTCACTAATCTAATATCCTTACACACCAAGGAGAATATCATTCCATGTGCCTAATGTCAAAAAATATTTCTAACTCACTTCCCTCCAGTATGGGGCACTTCTACACTTACTCACCTCTCCCGCCAAAAAAACAAAACAAACAAACAAACAAACAAAAATCCTAAGTTTAACATCCTCAAGGTTCAGGATTGGTATTACCACTTTTTGAAATCTCTCTCAATTCCACTAGGCTTTTTTTTTTCTTCTCCCACTACACAATAGCACTTTGCTATTCTATCTCCGAACTATATTAAACTAGTTTACATTTTTTCTTTATTATCATTATTATATTATAATAAAGCGACAATGCTTGGAACTGATAAAGAGTAGGAAAATTGTAGTCAAATGTACCTACTTTGAAAGACATTGATTTTGAAATTCTCTAGCTGTATTACTTTGGTTAAATTATGTAAGGCTTTCAAGATTAAAAGCCCAATTAGAATAACCTGTACAACTATATATATATATGTTAATATAATAAGAATATTTACCAATTAATAGTTGTAAATCTTAATTAAAATAATGAATATTTCAATTAATATATAATTTGCAACTTAAATCTTCACAGATTCTCAATAAATATTAAATATCATTATCATTGCTTTATTATTTATATGACAGTAATTGGTATGTATGCCTGTTTTCTGTGGATTCCTTCATGACAGAGAAAAATTATAATTTATTCTTTGACCACCTCTGTTTGGCTTACAAAATTTCCAGAATATAGCAAATTAGGACATAATGTCTGGACACAAACAACATCTCTGTGTTAGTGTGGAATGCTTTCAAACTAGAAACAACCTAGAAAAATTGATAAATATGTAGACATACAACTACAGTTGGAATCCTAAGTTTTGGTTGTAACAAATGTGTCAAGTTAAAATGAGAATGATTATTCATTAAACTATCTCAAAACTATGTTCCTAAAAGAAAAAAATGGAAATAAATTTTAGACATCTGAATGGCATTTCATGTATGTGCAAAGTGCCACATCATGATTAACCACATTTTAGGGAACTCTGTCTTTGATACAATATTTATTTTCACTTTGAACTACTTTCTAGTCAAAAAGAAATGCTCAGGAAAAAGAATTTGCATGGTATTAAAGGTTTAAAGCTCTACATGGTTGTATTAGTCAGGGTTCTCTGAAGGGACAAAACTAATAGGATATATGCATGTATAAAGGAGAATTTATTAGGAGAACTGAATCACACAGTCACAAGGTGAAGTCCAACAATAGGCCGTCTGCAAACTGAGGAGCAAGGAAGCCAATCTGAGTCCCAAACCCTCAAAAGTAAGGAAGCTAACAGTTCAGCCTTCAGTCTGTGGCTGGAGGCCTGAGAGCCCCTGGCAAATCACTGATGTAAGTCCAAGAGTCCAAAAGCTGAAGAACTTGGAGTCTGATGTTCAAGGGCAAGAAGCATCCAGCACAGGAGAAAGATGAAGCCCAGAAGACTCAGCAAGCCTCCTCATTCCACTTTCTTCTGCCTGCTTCTGCCACTCTAGCCACACTGGCAGCTGATTCGATGGTACCCACCCTAGATTGAAGGTGGGTCTGCCTCTGCCAGTCCACTGACTCAGATGTTAATCTCCTTTGGCAGCACTCTCACAGACACACCCAGGAACAATACTTTGCATCCTTCAATCCAATCTACTTGACACTCGGTATTAACCATTACAATGGTATTATGAGTTCATCAATAAATAGCTTTTACAGTAGACCAAAATGATGATTTCTATTTGTCATTTGCCCTTACCTGTATCTCATTTTCTTTAGTGGCATTCAAGCAAAACAAAACAAAACAAAACAAAAAACCCAAGTATCCATTATTGGCTCTAGCTACATACTAGTTCTCTCATACACAACATTTATATAATGCTTAATTTGATCAACTAGGCTAGTAAGCAGCAGTCAAAGAAGAAAACTAGTGTTAATAATTAATATTTATTGGATCTTTCAAGTATATTTACATGCATTATTTTATGTATTCTTTCCAATAATCCAGTCAGTTAGCACTAATATTACCCTATTCATATAGATAAGAAATTTGATGGAGAACATACATATTTAAATTACATAAATTCATATTTATAAAATTACCATCTAATCACTTCCATTTCTTACAAATTTTATTTAAAAGTGTTTAATTAAGTTAACTTACCAGTTAAAGCATTGCTTAAATCTTTATCTATCTGTGAATACAAATATCTTTGTGCATAGTATATTTAACACAACAGTGCAAGTCTATTAATATTTTTTAGAATGCGTTTTGTTTTTCACCCTTACGTAATCAATGAGGTGAAACACTAAAATATTTATCTTCTAGTTTAGCCAATTATTTCAAATAATTTAATGTATTAAGGATTGAAAAATACAATCAGTTAATTCTTTTTGATATAAAATGTAATAGTATGGAGTCTCAATTTGAAATATAGCTTCTACCCTTTCTAACTCTGTTATTTAGCCAGTCAGTAAATTTCTCTGAGGCTAATTTTCCTTATCTCTGAAATATACCATGAAATTTCCTCCCTGTTTCACAAAGCTATTAGGTTGAAAAGTTAAAATAGTTGATATTTTGTAAATCAGAAAAAATTATTATTATTAGGTGTTTAAAACATTCAATAAAGGTAAAAGTTTTTAATTTTAGAACAGTCACACATTCATTTGTATTCTTTTTTTATTGGTGAATATTCAACTCAGATAATTGATTGTGATGAATCATCATTAAGGAATTTTCTATCAAGCCTCTGTTTTTAGTTAGCTTCCAGCTCTGTGTCACAGAAACCTACATGTCAGTGAATGTAACTAAAATTAAAAGCAATATTGTCTTATGTCAAAAACCCATCACTCTGATGCACTTGTAGCTTTCTTTCAAAGGGGTATTTTTCATGAAGATTTAATGTTGGTTTAACACCAGTTTGTTTTTGTTTTTGTTTTTGTTTTTTTACCTTGAGTGCTTTAAAGTGGGAACTTGTTCTTATTCCCAAATCATCTATACATTCCATTTTGAAAGTCAAATTACTTTTAAAATTAATCGTAAGTTCTCTTCAGAGTTAAGAAAGAAGATTGAGGAGAGAGAATTAAAGGATTCTAGGAATTTTATTCATGTTTTAGACAATAACACACCACTAGAATACAGAGTGAAAATTATTAACATGCAAAAAAAACTATGATTAAAAACTATCAGAGAAGTGTTAAAGTTTGTAAAGGCAAATAAATAGAATATTACTAAAAAGGGAAAAATAAAGTCAATAACAATTATGAAAAATATTTCAAAAATAATAAAAAATAAAAAGAGAGGGAGACAATGATAAGAAATTACCTACTCTCATGTCAATTACTGGAGAACAGCTGACATCCTAATAAAAGTTCTATAAATGCTATATATCATTAAATCTTTCTTAATATAATATCAGATATCTAAGAATAATATGCACTTGTGCTTTTGTCTCTAAACTATAAAGTCATATATAACCACATTTTGAAATTACATTAACTATTTGTGGAAGAAAAATACATTTTTATTTTTAATTGCAAAATAAAATAGTTATTGTATAATAATCAGGTAATAAAACACTTATGGAGTAAAACACAAAAATTTCATTTTGTGTTCTATCTCTGGACTATTTTGCTTTCTATATATACCCTTCCAAATGTAAGCAATGCTATTAGTTTGCTATATTTATACTTCACTCCTCTTTCTGTGCCTTCCTATTCATATGATTTTTTACATATTTAGAATCATATTTTGCATATATGAAAAACTGAAATTATATGCATTTATTTATATAAATTAAATGACTTGTTGTTTACTTAGTATATCTGCAAAAGTTTTCCATTTTAGTGCATATAGATCAATCCAATTATCTCAATGAATTTTCTAATTGTCTTTATTATTAATATACTAGCATTTATGCTTTTTATTCATAAGGCTCATCTAATTATTTACCAAATTTGGCTTTATAAACTTTATGTGTATATGTATAATATTGTTAATATACATGTTGTTTTATAGAAACTCCAAATTCTTTATTTTTAATTGCCAATGTTTCAGAATTAATTGGGTGCCCTAATATGTACCATTGGCATTACATCGTGTTGCTTATTTTTTTGAGGCTCTCTCTGTTTCTCAGTTATAGAGTAAAATTATTAACATATGTTTGTATGTTCTACATATATTGAATAATATATATTGTAAATTACTACTGTATGCTGCTGAAATCCCCATATAAGTCTTTCTCCCAAGCCTACCACTACTCTATATTATCCTAATGCTATCAGTCTTCAGATATTACCACCACTTTTAGCTTCAACAGGATATTTATGTTCCTGAAATAACATCTACCTATAGGATCTTTTGTGAATTATTGTAGCAAAAAGTTTAAAGTTGATACTAATTTTCCAAAGAAAGCCAATAACAAAAGGATATAGATGAAGCCTAGGTAAGACCAACATGTGGTTGAAACAGGAAAACAATATTTTATCATACCTCTTATGTACTCATCAAACTACAGATTTTGGTAGCATAAATTGTTAAAATCATCTTTGAACTGTTGGATACTTCCATACTCACTGTTCTCTGTGTTCATCTAAGAAAAAGGCACTGATTACGAAAAGAAAATGACACTTACTTCAATCATGCAAGTCTAGAGAGGTTAGAATACATTCAGCAATGGCATTTATTGTTAGCAGAATCCAGTGTAAATCAGAGATAAAGCTGACATATTTCACAGGTTGCTCACAGTGGGACTATCAGGTGTCACAGTATGTGATGGATTAAATGGGAGGGGGGATTAAAGTTGTGCAAATTATTTTTGTGCAGGGATTCTAATGTCAGACACAGAAAATGATTAGGGGTGTCTGGTGAAGAATAATAATAAAGCTGACACTGATCTACGGATTGGTTATCACTTAGTTTCAGGGGCTGACGGGCTTTAACCTTTAAACCAGTCAGTCTTTAGTGAGAGAGAATGAAGCTGAATTGATAAACGCAAGAAAGTCTATTCTCTAGTGGGATTTTGACCAGGATTTAATTTCTATTAATTGGCACTTATAAATCTACATTTGCAACACAAAGATAATTAGTCTTCATTATGGGAGGCAGAAGATGGTAAGAGGAATAAATTTAGCATTTGAAATCCAGCTTAGCCTCACACTAAATGGGTGACATTTGGTAAGACATCTTACTGCACATACCTTGATTGTTTGCATCAGTAAAATAAGAATAATAATAAAACCACTGTCTATTTAAAAAGGTTTTATTTAGTCAAGCTCAAAATCAAAATTATAGAGTAAGCTAAAAAACTATTACTTAGGAATTATTCAGACATGGGCTTTCTGAAACTAGTACAAGAGGTAAAAACATCCCTGAAAGCAGATGCTGTATATTGTTAGTGTGCTAAAGGGTATCAAGCATGCTAACATGGATCTGAATAAATCTCTGTAACTTCTTAACTTAGTGAGTTCTAAGTTAAGCATGTTCCTTAGTATACTTACACATCTTCAGAAGTGCAAGATATTACTGGAACTCACTGCTGGTGTTCATAATACATTAAGGTAAACACTTTTTATGTTGTGGTGGTGTTGTAGTTGTTTTATTCTTATGAAATAATGGAGTATTTAAATCCAGTTTTTAATAAAGAGAGCAATTAACTCTTTAAAACATTTACTTGATGACATTAGTATCCATCATTTATGTGAGTCCATCTGGGTATGTTCTCAGGATTTTTGTTTTAAAGTGATGACCTCACTTTCGCCTGAATCTTACTAAAATGGAACTTTAATAAAGCTGTCAAAACCTGTGAATTGTTCCTAAACAAATTACATATAGCAAGCTATTCATGCGGGATTCTTTTTCTTTTCATGCCTCCGGCTGTTTTGTTGTCTCAGTTTTTACAGTAATTCTCCTGTTCACCTGTGTCAAAAATGTAGAGAAATTTATATTAATACATTTCTTAAGAGATGTAGGTTTCAGTCACTGATAATTTACAATCAGTTTTTTTATTTTAAAGAATAAAATGTCTCCTTAATAACAATTTTGAATTTAAAAAATCCCTGTTTTACCAAAATCTAGCTCTCTAAAATAAAGCTAATTTTAGTTTCATGCTACCTTTTAAAATGTCAACTGTACATGGACTATTTTACTAACAATATCATCTCATCTTCATTTTTACTTAACAATATCATATATATATCACAATATATAAATAATTACATATATAATACATTGCAAAGATAAATTTGGAAAATAATTAAATGAATTTGTCCTATATCTAACTGTTTTTCAATTGATGAAAGATAGAATTCCAGTTTTTAAATGTGGAAAGGATGATTAAAATTAGAACATTCCTATTGTGCATTATAAAATGTACAGATTAGTCAACAATCATCAGTGGATGAAACCAACAACAGAAGGAACGAGGCTGTCACCATCTGATCTAAATCAATGCCCCTACATATTGGGGGTCTCCTGATGGAATGCATATGAAACGCATAGAAACAACTAAAGTAGTCTAGTCAAAATCAGAGTCTAGATATAATCAGTCTTTTTAAATAACTTTCATTCACAGGGAATATTAAGCATAGAAGAACAAGTTAACTAAAAGCACAATGAAGCAAACATTGCCATATTCAAACGGCAAAACACTGACAATGAGATTCTGACCTATTTCTGCCATTCTCAGTGGCATAAAGAATGTGTTTGAAATTTAACAAGAGTTACAAAACATAACTTTATATTAAATGGATTTTGTTATTGCATCAAAAATCCGGTAAATTTTGTAAAAGTAATTCTTGCAATTTGGAAAACACTTTTATGTATTTATGTGAATAATGTAGTATTATTTGATACCCAAGAATTTGTATTAAATTTTCTGTGGATAATTACAGTTTATTATTTTTATAAAAATCCATATTTTTAGAGATGACAAAACAACAGATTGTAGGAGTAAGGTGGCATGATCAAGTAGAAATCCTTCCATGCTTTTATATTGACTGCCTTAAAAATGCAGGAAATCATGCAGAAGTTTTAAACCTTCAGGTCCGAAGGTGGCTTAGGTTACTTCTACCTCCTATTCATTGGTGAGGACACAGTTACATTGTCCTCAAACACTTTGAGAAGGAAGATTGAAAATGCAGTCTTTCTGGATGCCAAAGAAAACTAGTAAAATGGTAAACACATATCTACCACTGCCTTTTTCATTGTTTTTCTTAAGTAAAATATTTTTCTCAATTCAATAGAACATTACTATACATATTAAAATGTTAGCAAACTTACGTTAAGAGTTTATGACAGGTCCGGCACCCAGTTAAATCCCTTTACATGAATCAGCTCATTTAATTCCATTCCCAAAGCACCTATTTTAAGATGAGAATAATTAGCCTAAAAATGTCTTGCAGGTAGGAACTAAACTAGGTTGTGAAATCACACAGTCTGACTTCATGATGTCTCCCTAACAAGGTTGTTAGGATAATATATAAAAATATTGCAATATATTTCTTATTAAAAGAACTATATTTTTAAACCTAACCATCAAAACTAATGTTACATAATGTAATTAAAATTTTCAACAGAATTGCTGAATTTTGTTTTTATACTTAATGAAAATCAAGTATATTTTCCTTATAATAGCTATTGTTTAGAGGTAGTTTTGAAGAAAATTGCTCAAACCTCAAAGTTAGACAAACCTAGGTCTGAAATTGTGCTCTAATACCTATTATCAAGTGGCTTAATTTCTTCAATCTTTTCTTTTTAATCAAGAAATAGATATAATTTTAAAAACCTTATAGGGTTGATTTAACAAGTATAACATGAGCCAAGAAATTAAAAGACGCCAGGATAAATGATAAACATATTAGTTATAATAAGGCCAATTTACATTTGATTTCAGCTATTCAATTTTAAATGTGCATGGTCTTATCTGTTCCTTATGAAAATCTCTATGAAATAAGTAGAGCAAATATTACGACCTCCATAAGCTAGATAAGAAAACTAAGACTAGGGGCATAAATTACTTCTTTATGATTACACAGCTACAAAAGTCAGGCATGGCGGCCAATTTGTTTTAAGTTGTATTGTTGCAACTTTTATTTTCCACAATATATCAGTGTGCAGTTCTTTCTTGCACATCTCCTTAGGAGAAGTAAAATCTCTAGCTTTTCCTAGTACCTGAAATAGTATATGAAGAAGTTGAATGAACTGAAAAGTTCTGTAGAGTCTTTTATTAGCAACAAAAGCAGTACTTGAAAGAACATAGTCAATAGCTATTTAAGCTACATAATAAAAGGAGAAACTGAAAACATAATTGCGGATCCTCCACCAGAGCCTTTCAGAGTTAATACATGTCAAACCGCAAAGAACATTACAAACTGAAATCAATCAGTATTCAGAGAAATTCAGGCCAGTATTTGAATTCAGATATCAAATGCATCTGACAATATCTGTAAGCTATTCCTGGGACAGATTTAATTATTTGAATGAAACTAATGAAAATAAAAACTTTTATCAGAGTCTGTATATATAAATTATTGTTTTTCTGAAAACTACCAGGCTAATTACATTTGCTTCTAATAAATAATAATATTTATACCTTTTTTTTTTGAGACGGAGTCTCGCTCTGTCGCCCAGGCTGGAGTGCAGTGGCGCGAACTCGGCTCACTGCAAGCTCCTCCTCCCAGGTTCACTCCATTCTCCTGCCTCAGCCTCCCAAGTAGCTGGGACGACAGGCGCCCGCCACCACGCCCAGCTAATTACTTTGAATTTTTATTAGAGACAGGGTTTCATTGTGTTAGCCAGGATGATCTCCTGACCTCGTGATCCACCCGCCTCAGCCTCCCAAAGTGCTGGGATTGCAGGTGTGAGCCACTGCACCCGGCCAATATTTATACTTTTATTGAGGGTGTCCTATATGAAAAATACTTTTCAGTTGATAATTTAATTTTCAAATTACCCTATACGGACTACTTTTTGCATTTCACAGATGAACTAATTTATAGAATAGTCAAGTGACTTCAAGGCGCATAGCTAGTAAGTAATAAATGCAAGACTTAAGCCACTCCTGAAGTTAAAGACCTAAGTCTCCATCACCAAACTATATGTCCCTGTTTATAAAGGTGATCTCTGTGGAGCATAGGAGTAGGTTAAGGAATGATGTTATTAAAAATAGTAAGAAAAAAATTATACATTTATGACTAGGTATAAAAATTACATAGTTATTTTGGGCAAGGCAACTTAAATGGATCTGAGTGTCTTACGAGTTTGGGATGGTACTAGACAGATGTATTCACAATTGCTAAATTCCAACAGTAGAAAGTTACAAGTTTTTTTGTTTTTTGTTTTCAGTATGGCAAAACACAGTTTGGAACTTCTCCAAGGTAACATATTATGAGTTTAACAACATTATACTCAGAATTATGATAAATATTTAGAGTAATTAGGAAATATGTCCACATGTTTTAAGCCACTCTCTAAATTTCTACTCTTTTGAGAATTGTAAAATCTGATTTTAGGTGACCTTTTTGAACTGATGGCATTACAAACTGTGCTGCTGATATGAATTTGGGAATTTCATTCTTTATCTGGAGAATTCACCTTTAAGCCAGATACCTTGACTAGCCTCTATCATTTTATAATTTATAGTTGGTTTTGTTTTGCCTTTAATGCTCCACAGAAAAGTTCACTACTTGTTGTAAATATCAACCCAGTTGCTCAGCCTGCCATTTCACAGGTCGTTATGAATCTGACTTTACAAAATAGAATAATACCTGTCAATCTCGTTTTTTTCCCTGTTGGTAAATAATTTATTTGTTCTTATCAATCCATCCACTCGGAATGCTCTTGTTTTGCCCCCCATTTTTTCCACAAATACCTTATGATTCAGTTCTACTGTACTTTATACTTCTTAGACTTAAAAACTGATTGTGAAACCTCTGAAGTTTTATGTATAAACTTTTTTTTTGTATGAGTGAATTCTTCAGTTATTTCATATGGTTTTAACATGTCTTTAAAACTTAAGTGGGAGCAAGAACTATGTCTAAACACTCACTGGAATTACTAATTCCAGATCTTTTCATGTCGATTAACACAATTTAGACACTTATTGCAAGAAAGGTTTGCATGAATGTGTGAGAAAGCTAGGGAAATGAATCCATCTTTTATCTTTATTTTAAAAGTTCTAAGTAAAAATTAACTCAAATGTTTATAAAGTACTAATGATAGCAAATGATCTTGACATAACAACATAAAATCTAAACAAGCTACTTAAAAGTAATCAGTAGGCTAAGATCCTAAAACATAGATTTCAATTCTAAGTAATAAAATAAAATATTTTAATACCTTCTCTATTGCAAATTCTAAAATGGAGTTGGAGTATACCTAATTCTAATTGTCCTGATTTTCATAATATTTTGCAAGAAAGACACTGCTGACTTTCAATTGTTTTATGTCTTTTTTCAGAGAAAGTGTTTCCATTCATGATGATGCTCACTCTACTTCGATGTTCCCAATGTCCAAAACAGTGCCTGATACAAAAGAGACAATAAATCAGTAGTTCTCAGCCTTTTTTGATACCTAAAAGAATCATCTGGATTACTGGTTAAGAAAGAGATTCCCAGAAAGTCAGTGGTTTTTGTGAGGCACTTGTATTTGCATTGTGAAACAGGTGGTATGGGTAACTCTGATGCTCATGGTCCATGGACCATACTTTCGGAAATGGTTTAATAAATTAGCAAATGCCTGGTAGTAATAGAGTTTATCAAATGGCCAATGAAAGCTCAGGAAATAATTCCTATGTTTTGCGGAAGACATAAAAGTTTCAAATAAGACAACTTGAGGACAAAATGCAATGATTATTTAAAGGAAAAAGGAGAAAGCACTGAGAGAAAATTGGAAGAATGCCGTTGAGCAGAAGTATATTGATGGCATTATATCATCATTATTTATTCTACTACAGTAATTGTCAGCATTTTCTTTTACAGTATTTTTTCCTGTTAGAAGGAAGTTCTCAGCATTAGTCACAGCCAAAGAGCAATGGGTGTTGTCCTGGGGAGTAAGGTGCCTGAGAGCATTAGTGTCAGTTAAGAATGATAGCCCCGCAGTTCCTGAAAAAGGTCAAAGAGAGAAAGGTGACACTGACTCAGGTTGAGAATAGGAGGATGTATTCTGTCATGCTCCAAGCAGCCTTGTCCCTGAGGAGACAGGTAATGAGAGAGCATCATTCACAGTGTGTTACCAAGCCCCCAGTGGGGATTAGTTTCTTCTATGAGAAACACCTGAGAAGATTAAAGATATTGAAGCATTTCCTACTGAAGAGTATTTAAGACGTTTTCTTAAATATAAATTATGTCCAAATTTTTGCCTTTTCCTCTCAGAAAAAAACAATTCTGAGGTTGCTGTCTCTATTCTTTTAACATATCTTCCTGTTATTTTTTCTGTATTCTCATGTTTTACTGGCAAGCCATGATTTTTTAAGACTTGAGGTAGCCTCTTCCAACATGAAATGGCAGAATTCTAGCAAGGCCTTTCTAATATTTTTAAACAGTCAAAAAATTGTGAGATGACTCCAGTTTTTGCTAGAATATGAAAATGACCCCAAGCAATGTTGGAAAATTTGTGATGTTTGCTTTAAACATTCCTTTTTTGTGTGTGTGACCTTGGTAGAAAACCTCTGAATGCCTGCTGAGTCAACTAGAGCCCAATATCTCCTGATATTTCCAAAACATTTTCTATCCCCTATTTGGTTCAGTTAAATTAGATAAGCATTAATTTAACATTGACTGCAAGCCAGGAATTAGCTGCAAAATCGGTACTCGAAGAAACAAAGCTATACAAAACAAATGAGACAGAGACTCTGGCTTCAAGAAATGCAGTTCAGAGAGTGATACACGTATCCAAATATATAATAAATGACATCTTAAATCCTGTAATAGCAGAAAAATGGTAGGAAAACTAAGCCCAAATTGACCTAAGAAAAGGGAAATTTATTAATTACAGAAAAGTTGAAGAGTGAGTTTAGTTTTAGGCATGTTGTGTAAGAAGGTCATGTGATATACTAGGGCATATAATTCTCTTTGTAATGTGGTTTGAGGTTACCTATGTTGCCTCTGATTTTAAAATGGATTGGCTTCTGGTATTTCTAGAGCTATTTCCTTTCAGCTTCAAATCTTCAATAAAATGAAAATATTTTAATCCCAGAATAATTAGAGTCTTCAGATTCATGTTGTTTAGAATTATTTAGTCAGGTACCCAGATTTGAATTAATCACTGGGGATATGTTACATTGATTAACTTTGGTATGGATAATTTGTTCCAATCATTGAGCTGGGGTAGGTCCACAGATAGATCTTGTAGAGTGAAAAGATGTTGCCGTATATCCCCAGGCCAAAAGTATAAATGTTAGCATTTAAAAAGGGGAATGCATTCTAAAGAGATCATAGGACAAGTTCCTAACTCCGCCTCTGACAGGGAAAGACAGAGATAATTTTTGAAATCTTTTGAGGTGCATAAAACAAAAGAAAGGATTTACTATTCTGCAACAAAAAAACTACTCCCACATCTTAATAGCATAAAAAGATGTTTATTTCTTGCTTATACAACATCTGCTATGGGTCTGGTAAATTTTCCAGAGCAGTAGTATATCATGTGGTTGTTCAGATTCCAGGCTGTATTGATCTTGTTGAACCTCCATTTTAACATACACATTCTCAAGAAAGTTGGATGTATGGGGTTGTCAATTAAAAATGCCATTTCATCGCTACTCAATTATGTCATTTCTGTTCATAATGCATTGAATAGAACTAAACATGTTACACAGAGATGTATAACCCCCTCTTGTCACTTAAATGTCCAGAATTAAACCATGACCCACTGACCAGAACTAGTTGCATGGCCCCATCCCACTATATTAGAATGTAGCAACATCAAATCTTCCTCTGTGCCCAGAAGAAAAGAAAACTAAACATGAGTGATTATTTTAAACCTCTACAAATTCTAGAACTGTCCAGGTGAGGGAATAGGAAGAGCAGGGCCAAGAAGGTGTAAAATAGTATACTGAGTTCTTGGAGCAACATGGAGTCTAGCATTTTTGAAATGTCAAACACAGAGTGGAAATACGGAAGAGTCTAGAGAGTTGCATATGAACCACGTTACACAGAAATTTACAAAGCAGATGGTGATTTCATCATGAAGTCTATCTTGATTTACTCTAAATTTATTCAGAACATTAACTTTTAGAACTTTTTAAAACATATTCTACTTGTCTGTCCAAAATATTGCCCAATAAAATTAAAAGTTATCTAGGGGTATACGCACACCTTGCTCTTGGGAATTCCTCTACTGCCAGCAAGAAGAAATTTTAATTATGGCTAAACTGGGTAACTTTGATATGCTACCATATGATTTATACCTTGTGGAAACACTCAGACATCATGTAGTAGTCACAGCTGAATGACTTTGGAGAGTATTGGCAGCCTGGATCTGGAGTCCTTATCAGTCTCTACCATAGGCTTTATCGTGGCATTGGGTTTATTATTTCATTGGCTGAGGAACTTAATTCCCAGTGCTGTCAGTCAAATACATAAAACAGGATCACAATTCATTGTAACATATTTAAAAAGTGAGACTTCAGAGATAAGTGCTGAAAATGAAAGGACATATTTGATTATATATTGAACTTGCTTAATGTTTTGTTGATAAATTGAAATGTAAACAGTACAAACAAACTTTTCGAAGGTTCATTAATCCTAGAAAGAAGAATCAGAATGTTTAGCTTTCTAGAAAAATGAAAGAGGCTAACAGGAAAAATAGCTATAGGAGAGAAGTAGAGAAGTTTTATATAAAAATTTTGCTAAAAGTAAAAAGACTTCCATAAAGACTCTCTGATTTATGACCATGTCAAGACATTGACCATTAAATATGTACAAATAATTTACTTCTTTATACCTGAGTTTTTACATTTACACATTGAAGTATAGGAATAGACCATATCTAATGTAAGGATTTATAAAGGCATATATCTTGTTTTCTAAGTTTAACAATTATCGAGCACTAACATTAATTTAATTTGATTTGGTTTGGAGATTACCTAGATAACATCTCTGGCTGTGGTTTTGTTTAGAAGAAATGTTTATCAAACCTCTAAATGGCCCTTCCTTGCTGACTGAGTAATGGTCAGTATTTGGATATCTTTAGAAGGGGTGTTTGTATAACTTGAAAACACTAGAACTGCACTGGACCTGGTTCCTTCGTGGAATCATTTAAAAAATACACATTGCAGTAAACAAAAATAATAATAAGGCACTTATTATTTAGATCTTTAAGAGCCTTTAAAGAGGTTCAAGTAATGAGGTTCAAGACAAGTGCTGCCAAAATACGCCACCTTGGCATCTGAGAAAATAGCAGAAGCAGGAAGATCTCTCTGAGACCCCTTCTTCCCTGAAGTGTGTCTTAAGTCCTAGCTGACCTTCCCCTGGAAGTTGCTCATAAAACTCATTCCAGAGCATTCCTCCCTATGCCCAGAGGAAAGGAGTGTCCTCATCTGTGAAGACACAGAGACATCAATAAGAATCTGACCAAAAGACCTTGCTAAATTCCCACCCATTTATTATCATTAGATCCTACCCTTTTGTCTTCCAATCATGAATGTCCATAAAAATACCCATTTTTCTATGTTTCTTTGGGTCTTCCTTTCTGAAGGATCCCGTATTATGTAAAATATATATTAAAACAATTTGTGTGTTGTTTTCTTATTAATTTGTCGTTTGACATAGAGGTTGCAGCCATAAACTTCGTGATGGATGAGGAAAAAGATATTACCTTTCTCCTCTACAATAGTAAACCAGAGCAACAATTCTAACTTATTTATTTATTTATTTATTTAGAGACAGAGTCTCGCTCTGTCACCCTGGCTGGAGTGCAGTGGCACGATCTTGGCACACTGCAACCTCCACCTCCCAGGCTCAAGTGATTCTCCTGCCTCAGCCTCCCGAGTAGTTGGGATTACAGATGTCTGCCACTACACCTGTCTAATTTTCGTTAAAAACAGAGACACTGACCTCAAATGATCCTCCCTCCTCGGCCTCCCAAAGTGTTGGTATTACAGGCATAAGTCACTGCACCCAGACTCAATTCTTAAAATCTTATTTCTCAATCCCTGGTCTGTCATAGTCCATGGTTGCTCCAGAGATTCTCTCACAACAAAATGCATCTAGTGTAACCTGCCTGACTTTCCTCTTTCTTTATCCCCCTATGACGTGCTGCAGCTGTGCTATGTCCCTAATAGGATTGTCTACAAGTATTCCCACCCCTGCCTAAGGATACTGCCTGGCTTCTCCAGGATGACCCTCTACTTCCTGGTCTTCCTGTGTTCCTCGTGGACAGTTGTGCACACAACCTCGTGAGAAGGAATTTTTTCTACTCATCTGACTCATGGGTTTCTATACTGCATGGCAAATCCTCTCCTGTTTATTTCTTTGTACTACTGGGATAAGGCTAATTTCCTTTAAGCATTTCTTGGAGTATTGTCAAGCTCAGGTTTGCTGTATCTATCAGATAACGCTCTTGTAAACTTGGGAAAGGGAGAAAGGAGACATGTCAGTGAGAGTTTAATCCCTTCTCACTTGACAGCCAGTGAATAAAGCAACTGAAAAAACAAAACAAGATGGTATCCTAGAACAGTCATTTTTTAATTAGTGATCACTTCCATGAGATTATCTTACATTCCCCAATTTCTGGGAAGTTCAGGTAGATTATCGAATTTGCCCTACCTTTGCTATTTCTTTAATGTGTCAGAAAATGGTCAGTTGAGAATTCACAGTACTCTTATTACTTCCCCTGTGTACATACTTGAAGCAGATTATACATCTCAATATTGGATAAAATTCCATCTGCAAAATTGGAGAACCATTTATACTTCCAACTGGGACCTCACTTTGGAAATGTAACTTCAAAAGCATTTGAGATATACTCCTCTTCTATCTTCCTCTGAAACCTGGCCCAATGATGTAGATGTGAAATTAATCATTCATAATCTTCATTGCCTGATATTCTGTCTTTATTCAGATAAGTTCACAAATAACTGTAATTCACATTTCCCTCCAACGTTATCCTTCTCTTTAAAAAAATACATGATTGTATAGCAAATCTTGCTACAGAAGTTCTGCATGGACTTAACCTGTTTCTCATTCATCAAGCTTTCCTCTTTCTCACCCTCTAAAAATATTGCCATAAAATTTTCTTGATCTGAACTGGACAGAAAAACGACTTTTCTTTTCTTTTCCTGAACAACTACAAAGTAAAAACATAAATGGGAGACAAGGAAAAAAGTCCTCATAAAAATGGAAATTATATTAGTCCGTTCTCACACTGATATAAGGACATACCTGAGACTGGGTAGCTTATAAAGAAAAGAGGTTTAATTGACTCACAGCTCCACATGGGTGGAGGGGCCTCAGGAAACTTATAATCATGGCAGAAGGCATCTCTTCACAGGGTGGCAGGAAAGAGAGAATGAGTGTCGAGCAAAGGGGGAGAAGCCCCTTATAAAACCATCAGAGCTCATGAGAACTCACTGTCACAAGAACAGCATGGGGGTAACCACTCCCATGATTCAATTACCTCCCACTGGGTCCCTCCCATGATGTGTGGGAATTATAGGAACTACAATTCAAGCAGAGATTTGGGTGAGGACACAGCCAAACTATATCAGAAATCATTATATCATTATGACTTTGAGTCCATGGATGATTTTTGTAGGTGTCTCTTTAGATACCATGCTATAAATTTTTAATGATGAATGATGCTAGTAGCAAAATTTAACATAATTCAAAATCTTATTTTCCTCAACTTGGGCATGTTATTTTCTTCAAATACCTCTAGGACCTACCCTAAGATAACTTCCTGAACCATTATTGTGAAGGGATTAGTATATGCCAAAACATTGCTCCCTTCAGCCCTCAGAAAGAGCTGGGAAACTCTGAGGTAGCTCTTAGCTATAGGCAGCCTTGTTGCCTCAGGCTGAAGCCACTTTGCCCATATACTCTAATGGACTGTATAAAAATTATTATTTCCTATTTGACCCATGGTATAAGAAAAAATGCGATGTACTGATTCACATTTCCAAAATTCTGTAATCACAATTTCTATTGTAATATCCAGTTTTCTAGTGGAGTTAGTCTTTGCAAAAGGGTAGAGTGGATTTGAACTAATCTGAGTAAATTTGTTATTTTTTTCCTCATGCCATCCAAAAAGAACATGACTTGTTAAGAAACTGTGTGTTTGCGTGAAAGAGTTCATCACTTTACAACTTCTCATGATCATTTAATTTTTT
Organism: Pan paniscus; assembly: GCF_029289425.2. Taxonomy (NCBI): domain Eukaryota; kingdom Metazoa; phylum Chordata; class Mammalia; order Primates; family Hominidae; genus Pan; species Pan paniscus. The sequence continues at coordinate 40,898,655 of NC_073258.2, read as the reverse complement.
TCTTAAAAAATAAAAAAACTAAAAAATTCTTTAATTAAATTAACTTGCTTAATTTTTATTTTTCACATTTACCATCTAGTTGCAAAATATGCATTTTAAACAGTATTCCAATTTTTACCTAGAAATTGCCTCTTCAATAATTTTTGAGTTTGAGATTTTACTTCAAGAATGATGACTCATATAAAATTGGTTATTTATATTCTAATTGCAGTAATATACCAGCCTTGTTAGAATGAGTCGGCAAGGTACTAGAACTTAGGCATTCAATTTTTAACAGACAATAAAATATAAATTAAATAAATGACAAGCCAAATTCCTGCTCCTGTCTTGGCTCAGTCCTTTTGTGTAGTCCCAGAGCAAGAAACAGAGTCCAAAACCAAAAGTAATTTAAAAGTAGTTAGTGATTTCCAATGTAGGCTGAGGCTCAAACATCACTAAATTTAACCAATTTCCAACTCAGAGAAGTATTTCTCTTTTTTTCAGAATCTTCTTTGCTCCCTTCTGGGATTCCTAAAATTCATGATTACTCACAAGATTTCTTCCAATCTCACACATTAAAAAAACCCTAAAAATAAAAACAAATAAACAAACAAAATTAAAATTCTCTGTGTTCTCTACTTAAATGACTTTTCCTTTTTAACTTTTCCTTTTCTCAATGTTAATACTTCCTCCTGCCATACATGGCAATAGATTTTCTGCTGCTACAATTGGCCATGACCTGTTGTTTTGGATATTTGAAGGGTCTAGAGGTCTATGCTTCTTCATATTCACTTATCTTAATTTATGAAAAAGAAAGAGAGGAAGGGAGGGATGGAGGAAGGAAGGAAAGAAAAGGAAGGAAGGAAGGAAGGAAGGAAGGAAGGAAGGAAGGAAGGAAGGAAAAGACAAGACAGGGAGAGAGGAAAGTTGAGAAGGAGAGAAGGTGGGATGGAGGGAGGGAGAGAGAGAAAGACAAGAGAGAAGGAGAGAAAGAAAAAACATTCACATAGTCCATTTGGAAGTCCTGCACTTTCGCTCAGTATACTTTTTTGAAACAAAATTCCTTCTTAGACTTTGTGGTCAATCCAATTATTCACCTAGTTACAGTTTATATACTAAGAAAAATAGGGATCCAAGAATGTATGCCATTATTAGCAAATTGGAAATTGGAGTCTAAGTAAAAGAAAAAGGTAAAAGAGTGAGATAAGGAATGGGTGTATATTATATGCATTACACTTTGAAACTTCAGAAAACCATCATGAAATTCAAAAGAAACTACCTAATATTGGAAATTGATAAAGCTGATTAGAAAATCACTACTTAAGAATTACTCCATAACTCTATAACAGATGATATATTTTATCTCATTCCTATTAACAGTTTCACAGAATAGATGATAAGTCTGGATTTTACAGTGATGACTGATTCTCAAAGACTGATTGAAGTCACACTATTAGTAACTGGCTGAGTCAGGATGACAGGAGCTTTCTTTAAGTAGCGTATCTATTTAATCATTTCCACAAATCTATAAGATATTTTTCACTTTCATTTTACCAATCGTAAAACTCCAGCCAGAGAATTTAAGCCTTCTAAAACCATCAAAGCAGCACATTATTCGCATTGAAACTTTTGGATCACCCTGGTAATATAGGTATTGACAAAGAGTCTCTCATTAACCAAACTTTAGTCAGGCTTTTCTGAACTTTAGGCTCTGACTTTGAGGTTTCTGTGTTCATCTCTGTTTATGTAACCACCCAATGGCTACTCCTTGCCTGCTGCCTAGACAGAGCCAACTTATCAAGACAGAGAAATTGCAATAGAGAGAGTTTGATTCACACAGAATTGGCTGTACAGGAGATTGGAATTTTACTTTTACTGAAATCAGTCTCCCTGAAAACTCAAGGACTGGGGTTTTTAAGGGTAATTGCTGGGTAGGGGGGTCAGAAAGTGGAGAGTCCTGATTGTTTGAGCCAGAGATAAAATCACAGAGAGTGGAAGCTGTCCTCTTGAGCTAAGTAAGCTCCTGGATGGGGGCCAGTTCTACTCACCCAGGAACTGACTCCATGCAAGAGGATAGCTTTATTATTCTGGGTGGTGTCAGGTAATCCATTGAGGACAGGGTCTGCAAAATATCTCAAGCACTGATCTTAGGTTTTGCAATAGTGATGTTATCCCTAGGAGCAATTTAGGGAGGTTCAGAATCTTTTAGCCTCCAGCTGCATGACTCCTAAATCATAATTTCTAATCTTATAGTTAACTTGTTAGTCCTGCAAAGACAGTCTAGTCCCCATGTAGGAAGGGGTTCTGTTTTGGGAAAGGGCTGTTACCATCTTGGTTTCAAAGTTAACCTATTAAAGTAAGGTCCTTCCACAGTTAGTTCAGCCTATGCCTAGGAATGAACTAGGACAGCTTGGAGGTTAGAAGAAAGATGGAATCAGTTAGGTCAGATCACTTTCACTATCGTAATTTTCTGTAATAATTTTTGCAAAGGTGGTTTTATTTATCAAATTTTAATAAGAATCATGCTAAGTCAGGTTAGCCAGAATCCCATACCCTCAATATACAATCACCCTTGATATATGATCAGGTTCCTCATGTTCCACCATTCCCTTGATGATGTTTGATCACTCTGGCCTGCTTTCAGCAAGAATCTTGTTAAGTCATTTTAGCCCAGAATCTCGTCTTGTCCCTGAATTTTCCTGTTAGTAATTTTCAATCCATTGACCCTCACCCTACTCTTTGGCTGTAACTGCTAATTTTCCTTGCTGTATTCAGAATTGAGCCTCATCTCTCTCTCTCCTACTAAAAAACTCCATTGCAGTAGACTCTCCCCTTTACCATTCTTGAATCATGATAAATATTCTTAATAGTGTCAAATATATATATGTAAATTTGTGTATTTATGTATATGTAATTTATGTATGGATTTATATACATGTATATGGAAACAAATTTACATATAAAATGTTTATATAACCATACATGTAGCTTCATGCACATATATACACAAAAATATATAAATATAACATACACATATATGTATGAATAACATACATAGAAATAATTGCAAAAATATAATCATATTATTATGTTCTTTTTTCATTTCATCAATAAATATTTATTTATTTATTTATTTATTTTTTTTCTTTTCTTTTTTTTTTTTTATTATACTTTAAGTTTTAGGGTACATGTGCACATTGTGCAGGTTAGTTACATATGTATACATGTGCCATGCTGGTGCGCTGCACCCACTAACTCGTCATCTAGCATTAGGTATATCTCCCAATGCTATCCCTCCCCCCTCCCCCTACCCCACAACAATCCCCAGAGTATGATATTCCCCTTCCTGTGTCCATGTGATCTCATTGTTCAATTCCCACCTATGAGTGAGAATATGCGGTGTTTGGTTTTTTGTTCTTGCGATAGTTTACTGAGAATGATGGTTTCCAATTTCATCCATGTCCCTACAAAGGATATGAACTCATCATTTTTTATGGCTGCATAGTATTCCATGGTGTATATGTGCCACATTTTCTTAATCCAGTCTATCATTGTTGGACATTTGGGTTGGTTCCAAGTCTTTGCTATTGTGAATAATGCCGCAATAAACATACGTGTGCATGTGTCTTTATAGCAGCATGATTTATAGTCCTTTGGGTATATACCCAGTAATGGGATGGCTGGGTCAAATGGTATTTCTAGTTCTAGATCCCTGAGGAATCGCCACACTGACTTCCACAATGGTTGAACTAGTTTACAGTCCCACCAACAGTGTAAAAGTGTTCCTATTTCTCCACATCCTCTCCAGCACCTGTTGTTTCCTGACTTTTGAATGATTGCCATTCTAACTGGTGTGAGATGATATCTCATAGTGGTTTTGATTTGCATTTCTCTGATGGCCAGTGATGATGAGCATTTTTTCATGTGTTTTTTGGCTGCATAAATGTCTTCTTTTGAGAAGTGCCTGTTCATGTCCTTCGCCCACTTTTTGATGGGGTTGTTTGTTTTTTTCTTGTAAATTTGTTTGAGTTCACTGTAGATTCTGGATATTAGCCCTTTGTCAGATGAGTAGGTTGCGAAAATTTTCTCCCATGTTGTAGGTTGCCTGTTCACTCTGATGGTAGTTTCTTTTGCTGTGCAGAAGCTCTTTAGTTTAATTAGATCCCATTTGTCAATTTTGGCTTTTGTTGCCATTGCTTTTGGTGTTTTGGACATGAAGTCCTTGCCCACGCCTATGTCCTGAATGGTAATGCCTAGGTTTTCTTCTAGGGTTTTTATGGTTTTAGGTCTAACGTTTAAATCTTTAATCCATCTTGAATTGATTTTTGTATAAGGTGTAAGGAAGGGATCCAGTTTCAGCTTTCTACATATGGCTAGCCAGTTTTCCCAGCACCATTTATTAAATAGGGAATCCTTTCCCCATTGCTTGTTTTTCTCAGGTTTGTCAAAGATCAGATAGTTGTAGGTAAGCGGCGTTATTTCTGAGGGCTCTGTTCTGTTCCATTGATCTATATTTCTGTTTTGGTACCAGTACCATGCTGTTTTGGTTACTGTAGCTTTGTAGTATAGTTTGAAGTCAGGTAGTGTGATGCCTCCAGCTTTGTTCTTTTGGCTTAGGATTGACTTGGCGATGCGGGCTCTCTTTTGGTTCCATATGAACTTTAAAGTAGTTTTTTCCAATTCTGTGAAGAAAGTCATTGGTAGCTTGATGGGGATGGCATTGAATCTGTAAATTCCCTTGGGCAGTATGGCCATTTTCACGATATTGATTCTTCCTACCCATGAGCAAGGAATGTTCTTCCATTTGTTTGTATCCTCTTTTATTTCCTTGAGCAGTGGTTTGTAGTTCTCCTTGAAGAGGTGCTTCACATCCCTTGTAAGTTGGATTCCTAGGTATTTTATTCTCTTTGAAGCAATTGTGAATGGGAGTTCACTCATGATTTGGCTCTCTGTTTGTCTGTTGTTGGTGTATAAGAATGCTTGTGATTTTTGTACATGGATTTTGTATCCTGAGACTTTGCTGAAGTTGCTTATCAGCTTAAGGAGATTTTGGGCTGAGACGATGGGGTTTTCTAGATAAACAATCATGTCATCTGCAAACAGGGACAATTTGACTTCCTCTTTTCCTAATTGAATACCCTTTATTTCCTTCTCCTGCCTGATTGCCCTGGCCAGAACTTCCAACACTATGTTGAATAGGAGCGGTGAGAGAGGGCATCCCTGTCTTGTGCCAGTTTTCAAAGGGAATGCTTCCAGTTTTTTCCCATTCAGTATGATATTGGCTGTGGGTTTGTCATAGATAGCTCTTATTATTTTGAAATATGTCCCATCAATACCTAATTTATTGAGAGTTTTTAGCATGAAGGGTTGTTGAATTTTGTCAAAGGCTTTTTCTGCATCTATTGAGATAATCATGTGGTTTTTGTCTTTGGCTCTGTTTATATGCTGGATTACATTTATTGATTTGCGTATGTTGAACCAGCCTTGCATCCCAGGGATGAAGCCCACTTGATCATGGTGGATAAGCTTTTTGATGTGCTGCTGGATTCGTTTTGCCAGTATTTTATTGAGGATTTTTGCATCAATGTTCATCAAGGATATTGGTCTAAAATTCTCTTTTTTGGTTGTGTCTCTGCCAGGCTTTGGTATCAGAATGATGCTGGCCTCATAAAATGAGTTAGGGAGGATTCCCTCTTTTTCTATTGATTGGAATAGTTTCAGAAGGAATGGTACCAGTTCCTCCTTGTACCTCTGGTAGAATTCGGCTGTGAATCCATCTGGTCCTGGACTCTTTTTGGTTGGTAAACTATTGATTATTGCCACAATTTCAGATCCTGTTATTGGTCTATTCAGAGATTCAACTTCTTCCTGGTTTAGTCTTGGGAGAGTGTATGTGTCGAGGAATTTATCCATTTCTTCTAGATTTTCTAGTTTATTTGCGTAGAGGTGTTTGTAGTATTCTCTGATGGTAGTTTGTATTTCTGTGGGATCGGTGGTGATATCCCCTTTATCATTTTTTATTGTGTCTATTTGATTCTTCTCTCTTTTTTTCTTTATTAGTCTTGCTAGCAGTCTATCAATTTTGTTGATCCTTTCAAAAAACCAACTCCTGGATTCATTAATTTTTTGAAGGGTTTTTTGTGTCTCTATTTCCTTCAGTTCTGCTCTGATTTTAGTTATTTCTTGCCTTCTGCTAGCTTTTGAATGTGTTTGCTCTTGCTTTTCTAGTTCTTTTAATTGTGATGTTAGGGTGTCAATTTTGGATCTTTCCTGCTTTCTCTTGTGGGCATTTAGTGCTATAAATTTCCCTCTGCACACTGCTTTGAATGTGTCCCAGAGATTCTGGTATGTTGTGTCTTTGTTCTCATTGGTTTCAAAGAACATCTTTATTTCTGCCTTCATTTCGTTATGTACCCAGCAGTCACTCAGGAGCAGGTTGTTCAGTTTCCATGTAGTTGAGCGGCTTTGAGTGAGATTCTTAATCCTGAGTTCTAGTTTGATTGCACTGTGGTCTGAGAGATAGTTTGTTATAATTTCTGTTCTTTTACATTTGCTGAGGAGAGCTTTACTTCCAAGTATGTGGTCAATTTTGGAATAGGTGTGGTGTGGTGCTGAAAAAAATGTATATTCTGTTGATTTGGGGTGGAGAGTTCTGTAGATGTCTATTAGGTCCGCTTGGTGCAGAGCTGAGTTCAATTCCCGGGTATCCTTGTTGACTTTCTGTCTCGTTGATCTGTCTAATGTTGACAGTGGGGTGTTAAAGTCTCCCATTATTAATGTGTGGGAGTCTAAGTCTCTTTGTAGGTCACTCAGGACTTGCTTTATGAATCTGGGTGCTCCTGTATTGGGTGCATATATATTTAGGATAGTTAGCTCCTCTTGTTGAATTGATCCCTTTACCATTATGTAATGGCCTTCTTTGTCTCTTTTGATCTTTGTTGGTTTAAAGTCTGTTTTATCAGAGACTAGGATTGCAACCCCTGCCTTTTTTTGTTTTCCATTTGCTTGGTAGATCTTCCTCCATCCTTTTATTTTGAGCCTATGTGTGTCTCTGCACGTGAGATGGGTTTCCTGAATACAGCACACTGATGGGTCTTGACTCTTTATCCAACTTGCCAGTCTGTGTCTTTTAATTGGAGAATTTAGTCCATTTACATTTAAAGTTAATATTGTTATGTGTGAATTTGATCCTGTCATTATGATGTTAGCTGGTGATTTTGCTCGTTAGTTGATGCAGTTTCTTCCTAGTCTTGATGGTCTTTACATTTTGGCATGATTTTGCAGCGGCTGGTACCGGTTGTTCCTTTCCATGTTTAGCGCTTCCTTCAGGAGCTCTTTTAGGGCAGGCCTGGTGGTGACAAAATCGGTCAGCATTTGCTTGTCTGTAAAGTATTTTATTTCTCCTTCACTTATGAAGCTTAGTTTGGCTGGATATGAAATTCTGGGTTGAAAATTCTTTTCTTTAAGAATGTTGAATATTGGCCCCCACTCTCTTCTGGCTTGTAGGGTTTCTGCCGAGAGATCCGCTGTTAGTCTGATGGGCTTCCCTTTGAGGGTAACCCGACCTTTCTCTCTGGCTGCCCTTAACATTTTTTCCTTCATTTCAACTTTGGTGAATCTGACAATTATGTGTCTTGGAGTTGCTCTTCTCGAGGAGTATCTGTGGCGTTCTCTGTATTTCCTGAATCTGAACGTTGGCCTGCCTTGCTAGATTGGGGAAGTTCTCCTGGATAATATCCTGCAGAGTGTTTTCCAACTTGGTTTCATTCTCCGCATCACTTTCAGGTACACCAGTCAGAGGTAGATTTGGTCTTTTCACATAGTCCCATATTTCTTGGAGGCTTTGCTCATTTCTTTTTATTCTTTTTTCTCTAGACTTCCCTTCTCGCTTCGTTTCATTCATTTCATCTTCCATTGCTGATACCCTTTCTTCCAGTTGATCGCATCGGCTCCTGAGGCTTCTGCATTCTTCACGTAGTTCTCGAGCCTTGGTTTTCAGCTCCATCAGCTCCTTTAAGCACTTCTCTGTATTGGTTATTCTAGTTATACATTCTTCTAAATTTTTTTCAAAGTTTTCAACTTCTTTGCCTTTGGTTTGAATGTCCTCCCGTAGCTCAGAGTAATTTGATCGTCTGAAGCCTTCTTCTCTCAGCTCGTCAAAACCATTCTCCATCCAGCTTTGTTCCGTTGCTGGTGAGGAACTGCGTTCCTTTGGAGGAGGAGAGGCGCTCTGCATTTTAGAGTTTCCCGTTTTTCTGTTCTGTTTTTTCCCCATCTTTGTGGTTTTATCTACTTTTGGTCTTTGATGATGGTGATGTACAGATGGGTTTTCGGTGTGGATGTCCTTTCTGTTTGTTAGTTTTCCTTCTAACAGACAGGACCCTCAGCTGCTGGTCTGTTGGAATACCCTGCCGTGTGAGGTGTCAGTGTGCCCCTGCTGGGGGGTGCCTCCCAGTTAGGCTGCTCGGGGGTCAGGGGTCAGGGACCCACTTGAGGAGGCAGTCTGCCCGTTCTCAGATCTCCAGCTGCGTGCTGGGAGAACCACTGCTCTCTTCAAAGCTGTCAGACAGGGACATTTAAGTCTGCAGAGGTTACTGCTGTCTTTTTGTTTGTCTGTGCCCTGCCCCCAGAGGTGGAGCCTACAGAGGCAGGCAGGCCTCCTTGAGCTGTGGTGGGCTCCACCCAGTTGGAGCTTCCTGGCTGCTTTGTTTACCTAATCAAGCCTGGGCAATGGCGGGCGCCCCTCCTCCAGCCTCGCTGCCGCCTTGCAGTTTGATCTCAGACTGCTGTGCTAGCAATCAGCGAGATTCCGAGGGCGTAGGACCCTCCAAGCCAGGTGTGGGATATAGTCTCGTGGTGCGCCGTTTTTTAAGCCGGTCTGAAACGCGCAATATTCGGGTGGGAGTGACCCGATTTTCCAGGTGCGTCCTTCACCCCTTTCTTTGACTCGGAAAGGGAACTCCCTGACCCCTTGGGCTTCCCAGGTGAGGCAATGCCTCGCCCTGCTTAGGCTGGCGCACGGTGCGCGCACCCACTGGCCTGCGCCCACTGTCTGGCACTCCCTAGTGAGATGAACCCGGTACCTCAGATGGAAATGCAGAAATCACCGTCTTCTGCATCGCTCACGCTGGGAGCTGTAGCCATCAATAAATATTTAAAACCCTTGTGTGTTTTTATCTATGAGCATAAGCTGTATGTGTATATATTTTTTTCATACACTCACACACACAAATATGAACTTATTTCTAAGTCATCAACTAGGGATAAATTCATACGAAGTCATGTATTCAATCACCTATTTTTGGACATTTAGGGTACCCCATTTGAAAATTATTATTGTGTATTTTAATATTTTTCCACATACATGGAATATTAAAATAAACATTCCTTTGGTAAAATAATAATACACTAAATGCAGTGAAATAACTGAGTAACATTTTAAAAATTTAGACATAGATTATAAAATGTTATATAATAAGATCAAACCAGTTATGGTTTATGAAAGTGTTCCTTTCTTCTACTCTGTAAATCTTTTGCTAATATTTTCAAATATGATGATATCCCAGATGACTCAGTGAAAAGTTGATATCAATATTTTGGTAATTTATATTATGATTTTTACTTGCATCCAATACTTCCTCTTATTTATTGGTCATTTGCAAGTCCAGTACCTCTCCAATCTCAAGTACTTCGCTCATCTTTTGTTTTTTACTTGCTATTTTTCTGGCTTAGAAAACCTCAAAGCTCATTTAACTGAACCCTACCCTCTCTAGGTCTCCAGGTGAACATAGGTGAAAAAAGAAAATACCGTCTCACTTTTGAAGTGTGACCGCTAAGTACTGCCATTCTTTAATATAGCCTGGCAATCTCACTATAGTTCCAAGTTCACTCATGCTTTTTCTGTCCTGGATGACTCTTTCACAGCTTCTCTCTTCTCAACTCTCCAAAACTTTTACCATTTGCTGTTTCCCTAAACTCAGCTCCATCACACGGGCATCCTGTTATTGTCCCTGAAACTTACTAAACACACTTAATGTTGTGTTTTTGTCTTCTGTCTGGAAAATGCTTTGTCCACATGATTCATGGCCTTATTTCATTCACATGTATTTCTCTGAGCATCCCATGTTAACGAGCAGCTCTGAAACTGCAAACCATATGGCCTAATTCTCTTACTCCACTTTATTATTCAGCATTACATTTATCCCATAATGGACTTGGTTATTTATTTTATTTCCTACTACTAGAATTTCATACACTTGAAACACATAGATTCTTTTATGTTCATTAGTTTATTGCTGTATTTGGAACCTAAACCATACAAAGTAGAATATAAATGCATTATGTATACTAAAAAAATTACCTTGCCTTTTTTTGGTCAGTTGTCTATTCAACTATTTGCCTTTTCTTTCTTTTTGATTTATTTTTTGATCCATTAAACTTTTCTAATAAATTTATCTGGAGTTTTTATGCATTGAAATTATAAAGCTTGCCTTAAATGTGTTAAATTTCCCAGGGTGCTGGTAGTCTTTATTATTTCTGATATAGAATGACAGATATTTTGGATTTGTATTTATATAAGTTTGTAAACTGTCTACTTCTCTCTGTGATTCTCTCTGTGATTCCATTTTTAGAAAGCCTTTTTCTTTTTCCAAATGAGAGCACTATTTCTATTTATTATTTATTACATTGTATATGTTTTACTTCACATTTATGTTGAATATTCATGAATTTTATTTTGGTTTATGGTATAGAGTAAAAACTAAGTTTCTTATGCCACCTTTGCCACATTCCATATTCCTATATACTTTTGAGTCTGTTACAGACATTCCTGGTATATTCTTTTTGATGATCTTTTTATTCCCGCAGCTGAGCCTAACTTTTCAATATTCTAAACGTATAAAGTTTTATTAACTTAGGATGAATACATTCCCTCTTGTCATCCTCCTTTCTCAAATTTACTTTAAAAATCCTTGTTCAATACTTCTAGATAAGATTTAAAATAATTAAATGCTCCCCAGCTTATCCCCAGAAAAATCTAGGAATATTGATGTTTTCATTTCTTAATTACTCTGATGAAAGTCAACATCTTTTAAGCATTACTTTTTGTTTGTTTGTTTGTACAGCAATATGACATGCTTTTCTATTTTAAGGTGACGTTTTGTCCTTTAAATTTAAATTTAACATAAAATGTTTACTTGTATATACAAGGTTATGATTATGGAAACAGAAAATAAGCAGCAAAATCTTAGAAAAAAGTAAAACTTAGTGTAATATACAATCTTTTTCTTTACTCTTAATAAGTCATGGAAAGTCCTACCCACTTCTCAGAAGTAAACATGTGTAACATTTTGTAGTGTAGTATTTTTAACTTTTCTGCATGTTTAAGTAAATATAGGTACATAGCTGTAGAGTAAATATCAAAGCATTTTGGAACTTGCTTTTACATTTGAAATAGATTTTTAAGGATAATAGGTGTGACTGTAAACCATTGCTTACAGTTTTGTGTCATATGCCAAATATTCAATTGCATATATCAGTGGTTCTCACCAAGGCCTAGACCCTGATTAGGCCACCTGTAAGTTTCTGATGATTTTGGTGAGTGGTGCACCCAGCACTGGTATTCTTACAAACATTTTAGGTAATTCGAATGTGTACCTAGGACTGGTAACTGCCACTTAATGTGAACCGTGATTTCTTAACCAATTATTTATTGAATGTTTGGATCCCACTAAGCTAGATTTTGCTGCACTAACAAACAACCCCAACACCTCCCTGGATTAACACTATAGAAGATTATTTCTTCTTATGCTATATGTCTAATACAAGGAGATGGGCCTGAGGCTGTGACTGGCATTAGGGCTTTTCATAGATATTTGGTGTTATCTCTTTGTCCAAGCAGATGGAGAATAATTAAAACATGGAGCAGAGTCCTTAGAGAGCCCATGAGTATTTTGCATGAGTGAGAAATAATCCTTTATTGGATTAAGCCATGGATGGTCTCATCTGGAAGGTTTTAATTACTACAGCAAAATGTAACCTATCCCGACTTAAAAGGGATGTCTGCTCATTGGAGTTACCCAGCAGCCCAGGCTAAAAAACACTTTATCTCAACCTGACTGTCAATAATCATACAACAGTAGAAAGGGATGGATTGAGTGAAATGGGGTCTATTTTTTTTAAAGCTTTAGAACTAGAAATGGCGTTTATCACTTAATCTCATATGGCCAAAAGCAACCTAACCCCCAAAGACTGTGAATTCATTATACGATTGGAATATAAAGAGCCAGATATATTTGGTAAGCAGCTCCAGTGGCAATCACAATGACAATACTTTTCCTATGTATAAAGAATAGCAAAGGAAAGAGTCACATATTTAGATCTACATGCTTTATATCTTTACATTAAAATAATCAGAAATTTATTTAGGGATATAAATTATCCCAGCACCTGATGATCTATTGGTGAAAAAATAAAAAAATAAATGTCATTAGGTGTTATTCCTTTTTGACATACTATTGATACAGGAGGGGGCAGGGAAGTGCTGGGTAGAGGAGAGTTGGGTCCCTGGCCAGGGCTCCAACCTCAGGCCCTGTGCCCATGGACCTAAGTGAGAACAAGCACTTCTGTTTTCGTGCCCGAATGTTGCATTTTCCCAGACATCTCTGGCTCACCACGCCCTCCACCTTGTGCCCCTATAAACCCCAGACCTTAGCAGACAAACACACAAGCAGCTGAACATCGAGACCGGCAGACCAACAGACCAGCAATGGTGGAAAAAAGCGGCAGAGAAAGAGAGAAAAGGAGGGACGTTTGGACACTGAGGGGAATTCAGCCGGGGGCAGTTGGAGAAGAGTCCGGCTGCTGGGAGACCCGACTCCAGGGGGAGACGACCTTATCCCCCCATCACTCCTTCCAACTCCCCATCCACCTCGCTGACAGCCACCTCCACCCCTCAATACAAATTTGCACTCATCCTTTAAGCCAGTGTGTGATCTGATTCTTTCAGGATACTGGGCAAAAGCTAAGGATACAGAAGGCTATCACACTGACCCTCTGCCCTTGAGATAAGGCAGAGGGTCAATTGAGCTGATTAACACACAAGCCATCTGCAGATGGCATATCTGAAACAGCTTTGTAACACATGCCCACTCGTGCTTCGGGAGTCGCAGACACACAGCCCTAGATGCTGCCATGAGGCTGGAGCCCAAAAGCGCTCGTGCCGACCCGGCCTCTGCATCTGCCCATCTGTATGCTCCCCATAGGGGTTTGAGCTAAAGGGTGACCAAGCAGGCAAGCCACACCTCTGTCGCATGCCCTGGGATGGGAATCAGGGAACTTTCCTGTTTCGCTATCTAATAATTATCAATGATAAGTTTGTTGTAAGTTAAATGTATTGCATATGTATGGATTATTTTAAGGTGAAAACATAGTAAAAGAAGTAAAAAAAAAAAAAATGAATGGATTATAGAGTCCCCTAAATCTATGTTCAAATCCCAAGTTAACCTGTTAACCACACTGGGCCAAGATTTAATTCCTCTAAGCCTGTTTATCGACCAGTAATACATACCATGATGTTGCGTATCTCTTACAATTATGTGAGATAATGTATATAATGCACCAAGTACATTGGCAAGTTCATAGTAAGGACTCAAGAAATAGTGTATTACTCTGAACCCCCATCTTTCTTCCATGCCTCATGACCCTAATAAATTTTATATCCATAAATATAAATGTAATTTTCGTGTCAGAATTAAGGGAAATATAATACTTAGTTGCAGATTTCAAAAAGAAAGAGAAAATAAATGATATCACAAGCAAAGTCAATTACGTTGGCAAGAAAAGGTCAGGCTACCCAGCAATAAACATCCCTGCCAGAGAGAGTTCTTTCTTCACCTTTTTAATTACATCAGTTTATTTGCAGACATAAAGAATCAAAAAGAAAAAAGAAAATGCAGGTCGATGTGTGTGAGAGCGAAAGATAAGATCAAATGAAAGTTCTGTGGGAGCCATTTTGACATGTCCTAGGTCTTGTTAAAGCGGCAGGGCATCTGAAATGTTTTGATTCTGTTATGCCACAAGGCATTGAGCAGCATATTTAGTGGAAATGAAAGAGGACACCTATTGCTCCTCGAGTGCTTTCTCCTAAAACAGGCAAGGACACAGAATTCAGAGAAGCTTTTTTTCTGTTTTTTCTTTCCCCCCAATGAAAATTGCATTCTTTTACCTTTGCCTTTGTTTGTGACAAGGCCTTTTTCTCGTTACCTCAAGAATAATTTCAAAAAAAAAAAAAATAGGTAAAACCCAGCAGAGACTTTAAAAACTAAAAGTGTTGGACTTGAATTTTACATACTTACTCTTTGACCCCACATTTATGAGAAATATTTTCCTTACAAATACAACACATTTTTACAATTACTTCTGAAAATGATTTTTAAAAAACAAGCTTATGAATACTTTTAAGGGTAAAACAGCATAAGAGTTTCATCTAAACACAGAATCAGGAAAAATATCAAAACAAAACAAAAATAATTATTTGCCTGGGTGTGGCGGCTCACACCTGTAATCCCAGCAGGCCAAGGTGGGTGGATCACCTGAGGTCAGTAGTTTGAGACCAGCATGACCAGTATGGTGAAATCCCATCTCTACTAAAAATACAAAAATTAGCCGGGCGTGGTGGTGTGCACCTGTAGTCCCAGCTAGTCGGGAGGCTGAGACAGGAGAATTGCTTGAACCCCAGAGGCAGAGGCTGCAGTGAGCTGAGATCGCACCATTGCACTCCAGTCTGGGCAACAGAGCAAGAGTCAGTCTCAAATAATAATAATAATAATAATAATAATAATAACAATAATAATAATAATAACAATAATAATAATAACAATAATAATAATTTTTATAACCTGTAACACACAGCAGATATTCCCAAGTTACTAAATGGCAGATAATGATAGTTAATAATTAGTCAAGGTAATTTGACTGCTTTAGGTTTCTGCTTTTGGTATCAACAATCATGTTTAAAAATTTTTGGTTTTTCTTAATATATAGATGGCTCATTTATTAAATTTCATATAGCATAGGACTTAAAAGGACAATCAGTGTAATAGGTTGCATGAATAAATTCATGTTCTGTACCTCTGCCTGCTGGGATTGAGGACCAGAACAAATACTATAAATTAAAATAAGAATAAATACAAAGATAGCCAATCAAGGAGTTTCAGAGCATATATATATGTATATGTATATACATATATATACAAAAAACCATATATATACATGTATATACATATATATAAAAAACCATGTAGAAAGGCTTTCTTTTTTAAGAGTTGAAGTAATAAAAAAGGGAAAGTAAACCGCAATTCTAGACATAATGAAAAAAAAAAATTCAGTGTTGTGAGGTCAGTCGGGGAAAATTCTGTGGCAAGACAGCAAAGATAAGTGAAAGTGCTGCTCAATGTAAAAAAAAAAAAATCCTAAGTAGCTGTCTAAAGGGTGTTTGGTAAATTTTGAAGTAGAAGAATGATGTTCAAAAAAATAATATGCAATTTAACTGTTATCATTTTGTGCAACAGAGTGTCCATATTCAAAAAGATCTGTGTCACAATTTTGTGAAAACATTGATAACCTGAACTGTATTTCAGAGGACAATAACCAGGATGAAGTGATTTGGCACAATTGTACATTATATGTGAAAAAGCTAATGAAATTTACACTAAGCAAGTATACTTTTTCTAAAAAAATGATTCTTGCATTCAAAAAGTGTTAGGGCTGCCATTTTGAATAGAAACTATGTTTTCTGTGTAACGTCTTACTACTGAAAATAGTAGAAATTGTAAAAAGTAAGTCTTGTCAAAAATATAAGAGAAATAAATGTCTTTAATGAAGCATTAGCTAATCACTATTGAGAATTTGCATTGTTTCCGGCACCATTGTATAAGCTTCCAATATATTTATCCATTTAAATGACACATCAGCTTGTTATTTAGAAACTATTATTTATGCCATGACACATGTGACAAAACTGAAATTAAACAGAAGTATTTTCTTTTAAAAGACAGAAACTTGTTTTATATAACAATATACATTAGAGCCAGAATTTGAACTAAAGCCCTCTGGTCAAAGAGCTGGTGATCTTAACTACCTCCTCATTATAAAACTTGATGTAAGGTGGTTGACCGTTTTAGCCCCTTAATGATTACAGAATTGAATCCAATGAGTGAAGTGCCATATTCAAGGCATACAGATTGGAAAAAGACAGCAACAAGAACTCCAGAGTCTTGACTCTCAGAACAAGTTTGTTTTTCTCCTGTCATTAGTTTAACTCACATTATTGGCCTTCCATTGCTTTCCTCAAATTATCTACATGGCAGTGTTTACAATATTAAGGTTCCTATGATTATTGAAGAGCAAATGGGTGCTTAGGAAGAAACCCAAGGGACTGTTCAGTGACATTGTTCATTATAAGACTGAGAAATCAGAAGAAGCTCAGCAAAATACAGTCGTATTACTGACTCTTTGAGCTAATAATTGCTAGACTGTGAGTCTTTAGAATGTAGAAAGAAAACTGCAGTTTTTTTATGATTCTGATATTTTAAATGGTATTCAAGGCAAGACTATACCTTGACAGTGAAATCAAAGAAGAGAAGGCAAGAAATGCGTATCTAAGGCAAAAGAGAGCATAAGAATCGTAAGGTTAAATTGCAGGCTAAAAAATACAGAACATCTAGATTTCACCTCCTTCAGTTCTTACCCGGGAAACTTCTTCTTCCTCACTTCTTTTATTATTTCCTTCAACAAATATTTGATAAATGCAGAGGTAAATGTGCAGAGTTCCTGACTAAATGACTTATTTACATTACTGTAGAGCGGCTGTGGAAAAAGACAAAATGCAAATTAACAATACAAGCATGCATGTTATGTACAAAGTGTTTCCCTTTCTGCATGTTGAAACTGATAGTACATAACATGATGATTTCAGCAAACATGTTAGAGCATCAGATTGTGAGTACCGACACAGTCCCTGCTCAGGTTTTAATAAAGTATTCCTTTTCATTCATGAAGACCCACAAAAACGAGTTTCTGAATTTTGTGACTTGTAATTGTCTGACTGCCGAATCCTTAAGAAAGGCATTTGATTTTTTAACAGTAATGATAAACTTGTGCCATAACACTATACCTTCTTAGTACAAACTTCCCTCTTCTCAACTTGTCAACATAAAGGTCTCTATGTGTTGGACTAAAACTGTTCAATGTCAGCTTGATATTTATATTATATATCTAGAAATTAATGTTTGTCCTGAATAATGGTACCATCAAAGATAACTGTTAACCATACTTTTTGGCGATATATGATACATGAATGTTCCACTTACATAGTGGTAAAACATAAGAGAACTTGATTCACATGGAATTCAGCTAGAAATTGAAAGAGAGCATTAGAATTTTATAAATAAATTCCTGATTCTATTTTGCAATTTGGTCGACATGATTTTCTGCAATAAGTAAAGATTATCTAGGGAGTAGGAAGAACATGCAAATAGCATTTATAGTTTCCAATGGATTATGGGTTTCAAAGAGGCCTGTTAGATGACAACACAGCACCAAGTCAAAATGTATTGTGTGGGAAAGGAGTTTACAAAACTAGGAAACTGAGTTTTAGGAGACATTATCATAACACAGTTACAGGCATAGAAATATTAAGATGAAGTTACTAGGCTAAGATATAAATAAAACATGTATTGTAATATATGACCATATATATTACATAAATTTAGGGCAGAAGGAGAGTTAATCTGATGCTGAATTTCTGAATAGTTAAAAAGAGCTTCTAACGTGCTTTCTTTCTAAGGCCAGAAATGGCCCTAGAGATTAATGTCTACTGATATCTGCAATAGTGGGTGGTGCGGAAGTTATGTCTTATTTATCTGTGTATCTAAGAAGCCAGGAAAGAACGTAACGCATAGTAAATGCTCAATATGAATACTAAGCAAACTTTGATAAATATAATAATCAGCTTTATTTAATTCTGAGGAATCTGAGCCTTCAGAAAATCTAAATAAATAAAACAATAAGTCCAAGGTACATCTCTGAATAGTAATTACTACAATAATATTATGAAACAAAATAAAACAAATCAGTCAGAAATAAAAGGAGAGAAATCATGCATATGGCACAATCAAGTTAAAAAGATGATGATAACTAAATTACTGAATAATGTGCTAAGCACATTATATAAATTATACCGTTTAATCAAACAAAAATTAAAAGTTTTATGAAAAAGCAGGTAATATTTTTATTTGCATGTTAGAAAATTGAGGTTTTGAGATTAGGTTACAGGGTCATGGTCACAAAGCTAGAAAGTTGTTGACTCAGAGATTTAATTCAGATCTGTCTCATTCCATAACAGGTCAGAGTTTAGTAATCTGGAAAAGGAGATCTGCGGTTTCAATCCAAGTTGGGGAGTGCCATTTGGCGTATGTGGACTATGTAACTCACTGGGAAACTGTGTCTCCTGCTGCTAAATGCTAGTTGTGTATAATATATGAATTCTGTGTTATCGAAGTGCTTTGTTCCAGAAGGAGTCAGCTTCTCATTAGCAACCCAGGCAGCAAGCTGAATGTATTATAACTCAAAACCAAAATAGAATCTTACTTTCACATAGGTAAATAGAATCTTACTTTCACATAGGTAAATAGAATCTTACCAAAATAGAAACTTACTTTCACATAGGTAAATAGAATCTTACTTTCACATAGGTAAATAGAATCTTACCAAAATAGAATCTTACTTTCATTTGAGCAACGCAGGAGAATATTAGAAGGTCTGAATTACATATGGCTGAGGGTATCAATAAGATAAAGACTGATCAAACACAGAATTAAAATAAAATTTGTTAAATTACTATTTCTGAGGCCCTCATGCATAAATAGAAATAAAGTGTAGAAATATATAAAATGTAACAATTTTAGAAAAATATATTCCCTTCTCTGGTATATATTTATACACACACATATAAATATATACACATGTATACATATGTATTTTATATATATGAAATATGTTGTGAGGTGGGGTCTTGCTATGTTGCCCAGGAGACTGGAGTGAAGTGGCTGTTCACAGGCACAATCATCATGGGCTGCAGCCTTGAACTTTTGGTGTCAAGCAATCCACCCACCTCAGCCTCCTAAGCAGCTGGGACTACAGGTGAATGCCATTGGATGTGGCTCTCATCTTCAGTTTATGATGGAATGGGGGCTGGAGTAGGTGAGCTAATGGTATGGGATTGGTAATATTTTAATAATGAGAGACACAACAATAATAATGTAATAATGTGAAGGAAGTTGTTGTACGCAGACTTCCAGGATGGCTGCCAAAGATATTTTCCATTTGGTATTAATGCCCTTATAGAATCTGTTCATTTGAGTGTGGGCTGGACATAGTGACTTGATGCTACCAATAAAAGACAACAATAGTGCTGAGATTTAATTTGTATGACTAAATTACAAAAGACTGCAACTTCTTTCTGAATGGCACATTCTCTCTTTATTGCCATTTTTGCTAGCATGCTTTGAAAAAGCAAGCTACCACAAGAGAAGTCCACACATCAAAAAACTGGGGGTGGTTTCCAGCCAAAATCCATCAAGAACTGAGGCCCTTTGTCCAACGGCCCTTTAGAAATTCAATTCTGTCGATTAAGTTTGGAACTCTATGTTTCTACAGCTGAGCCTTCAGCTGGGACTATAGACCCTGAGCTGACACGTTGATTCATTACAGACTTCTGAAAGAATATGAATCAGAGAATCCAAATAAGCCATGCCCAGGTTCCTAACTCATACAAACATGGAGATAATAAATTAGTGTTGTGTTAAGCCACTGAATTTGGGGTAATTTGTTATGCAGCAATAGATAACGAATACAGAAGAATTGGCTGATAACTCGTTGTATTTTTTGCATTGATTTTATATCCCTTCCAATCTCAGCCATCCCTACAACCTGATGTGGACTCAATAGCTGTTGTAAACCACTGTCAACTCTTTTTACATGCATCTTAGAAACATAATATTTCTTTTTGTTCATTTCCATTTTGCAGTCTAACTTGGAGAAAGCCCAGAGAACCTTTGCAAAGGAAGCAGATTGAAAACTCAAATAAAATGTGAAAGCATGAATTCAAAGAAAGAATATCCAGTGTTATGGCTTGTAGTGGTAGAAACACTAACCCCAGTACTTGGAGTTTTTTCAAATATAATTTTATCATAAATTATAAATAGAGTTTATTATGAAATAAAATTTTGAGTCAAATTACATTACTAATTTTGGAACACATTCTTTTTGTAGAGTTAATTGAAAAATTACTTTTGAACAATAGACAATTATGTTAAATCTTATTGTGTTAGTGCATAATTGAGGAAGTGCATGACAAAAGACATTTGCTTTGTCATAGAAAAATTGAAGTAAGTTAAATATTTGATTATATGAATATTTTTTCTCTCTTTTGCAGTAGATCGGTTTTTTATTTTAAAAACTTATTATAGAAAACTATATAAACAGTCAATGAGATTTTATATTTTATGGGGTTATCTAATCCAATTTCACATCCCCAACGCTATTTCTTTGCCATTTCCCTTACCAATCTAACTTGCCACAATAGGCATTTCAACAAAAGCTTCAATAGATTGTTTGTTTCACTTTGGAATTCCACATAGCCTTAAATATCTTAATTTTTATTGTGACTACTTAACATTAATGTATTTTTATGCAGATTCTCCACATTAACTCTCTCAGCAACCGTCTAAAGTAAGCATCATCATTCATATCCATTTATGTGTAAATTTGGCATATATAAGAATACAGAGGGTAGATAACTTTCCAAGGCTAAATAGCCAAGGCTAAATTCTTACACAGACAATCTGGTCTCATAGCCCACACATCTCAGCCTCATGTCATACTCTATAGTATTTACACATTGAACACTGATTTTTAAAAATATTTGTATTGTGAATTCTCCCTCTCTGCCTTCCTCTGTTGTCTATAAACTTTGTAAACATGTCATATTTTACCTTTTTTTCCCGATTATTTCATATTCTATGTTAAGGCCAGTAATGAACAAATGTGACTTTACAAAGGGTTCTACCTTCTGCACAATTTATGCTATTTATTTTGAATTAAATCATTAATTGGAATTTTAAAATATTTTAACTACGAACAGATCCCAGGCTGAGTTAATGTGGACCATATCGGTTTGGTGTTTCCCCAAACTGGCAAAGACTATTAGAAGTTACAGACTCTGTCATCCCCTTTTTATGTATTTGTGTCTCACCTCCATTCCAAAGTTAAAGTCCAGTAATCTTTTGTTAGTATTCTTTTCTTTCAAGTATTTGAGCTGGAAGTCCCAGAATGTAAAGTCTATATGGGAGGACTGTCCAGTTTTAAAGTGGATTTGGCCTGGTGTTCCCGTTGGCCAGTGCAATGGTACTGGGCAGGCAGGGAGAATAAGAACATAAAGCCAGACAGCTTGGCTTGAATCACAGCATGTCTTATGCTAGCTATACCAACTTGGGCAAGCTACGTAACCTTTCTGTGCTGTATTTACATTTATAAAGTGAAGATAATGGTCTCTGCTTCATAGTTTTATTATGAGGATTGAATAGGGACTAAAAGCAAGTGTTACATAAGTGTTTGCAAAATGAAAATATAAAAATGTACATAATGAGAAAGTAGAGGATAATAAGGAGAAATGGCATGAAATAGAATATGCAGTAATGAAAGATGGGTAAATATATATAGATCCCAATGCTTTGGCTCCTGAATCCAGATGTAGTTCCTGAGAAATGTCCTTTGTACCTTTAAAATAAATTCTCCTTTTTTATTTAAACTATTATAAATGAACTTGTGTTTCTTAAAACTAAATAAGACTTACTTGACTAGAAAACTAATATAGAGAGGATTAAAATTGGTTACATAGATAAAATGCTTAGCACAATATATAGCATATAGAAAATGTTTAATAAATCGTAGCTAAAATTGTTCCTCTAACTCCATCTTTATTTAGTTTTTCTAACATTTAGCTATAATTTTGTCATTTTTATGTTCAGATATTTTATTTCCTTAAAAAGACTCAGTCATGATGCACCCATCCTGATCTGTCAAACATTCTGCTTCTTTGCCTATTCTTAATTTTTCTGGCTTCTGAATAAGAAACATGTTTTCTTTGTTATACCCCTCTTATTTGCCTCATATTCCTGGCACAACATGTACAGCTTAGGTATACTGGAAAATCAATTATATTGTTTTGAGACAAACAACCAAAATACCTTGCCTAATCAAACCCAAACCCTAGGTTATTTTCTTATCGTAAGACCTCAAAAAAAGATCTATCTCTGTATCATACAGTCAAATGGTTTTACAAAGAGCCAAACATTTATTTGAAGAGTTGCTCCTGGAATCTTCTTAGATGGTGTTGACTTCTTTTCTTGTGTCTTCCTACCATGGGTGTTAGGTTATCAGAAGGTTTTAGAACCCTCAGGTATTGTAAACTCTAGTTCGCTCTCGTGACTATGCTCTTGGGCATAATAAGGTTGGTATTATGAGTGCTTGTAATCAAGATGTTGGCTCCTGAGGGCATTTCAAATTCTTGAGCAGCTGCTTTATTTAACTGTTCACAGAATGTCATGCTAGCAGTAACATTTTTACCCATTTATAAGCAAGATATTTTGTATTGAAATAACTATTGCATTTGATCCAGTTACTTTTTTATTTATCTTATATAGTGATTTACTATTTGAAAAGATTTAATTTTTTATCAAAGATATTTATGGAAATGTATTGATAGGTAATATTACACTTGTCAAAACTAAAAATAAATTGCATAAAAATGGCTTTTTGGGAAAAAAGAAGCTATGCAAGGTGCATTTCCCATTTTGATTTTATTTCCTAATGAAAACAACAATCCTAAGAGTTGGTGAAATAGTTCTGCTTCTTAGCTCTGCTTCACTTTATTTTTGTGTGACAAATACAATATTCTCAGAAGTTGAAAATATTTTCAAATCATGTAAATCTAGTGAAAATATATAAAATACAGGTGCTAAGGATTGTAAAGCCCTAACTGAGTAATTCAACAAACACTGTTGAAATGAGAACAACTTTTCAAAGCATTTGGTCAGAATGGTCTAAAATTGGGATGACAAATCCATTCAGAAATAGCTCTTTCCTTCAGATTTAGCTCCTTTCCCATCTATACAATTTGTGGTTCATTCAGTAAATGTCAATGCAAATATAAAGGACAACTATTCTTACTGATTTTACAAAATTTTGCCATTGCAAAGGAGTAATGTTGACATTTATCATTCAACAATAACATCCTTAAGAAACTAAACCATTGTAGATGTTTTTAGAACATTGACTAAGTTGCCTTTATCCTTCTTATACTTTCCATATCATTATGCATACCATCAAATCCCAAATATGCAGCATAGAATTATTTTTGGAAACTTTATTTAGGGTCCTATTAAGCTATCATCACATTTTCAAATATACATTCCATATTAGCTATTAGATACCAGAATATGTCAATCAAAGTGATCAGAAATATTGATAAGTAGTAAGTGTGCTGGCCTAGAAACAGCATGACTTTGTGGGGATGCAGACCTGGTTTCTAATTTCAGCTCTGGCTTCTACTACCTGGGAAAGTTGTATCATGTCTCTGACTATTGACTGAGTATACGTAACTTGAGCTAATTATTTATTTGTATTGTTATTACCTCTCAGAAATGAAAATAAAATGTCCTCACAGGCAAATAGAACCAACCATGCTTTTTTGTAGGACCATCATGAAAACTAAATAAGTTAATTAATATAAAGTTTTCTGTGTGGTTCTTGGAACAAAGTAACTGTTGAATAAATTTTAGCTTATATTTCATTTTATCTACCCAAGTATAGCTTACACCTTTTGAAATTTTTCCCCTTTAAAATTAACATCAGTACTTATTTTATTGTTATGAAAAAATATCATTTTGCAAATCTAAAACATAATATAAATTTCCAAAGAGGAATTTCACTGCTGGAAGTCTTGGATTGCTTAGCCCATCTATTTTTACCATCCCCTTGTAGTTTGTCAGTAAACAATCTGAAACTCATAGTGAAATGTTCACAAGGTAATTAATGTGAGCAGTTTTCTAAGACAAATATATACCGCCCCCAACACCACCAACCATTTTTTTGAAATTCCACAATGTGAATCCCACTCTAAAGTGTAGAGAGTATTTGCTGCAGAAATGACATTTGGCAACATCCCATTTGCCTGATGTATATTGAGAAACCAAAAAGTAGACTGTTCTGCTCCTTTTACATATATCTAGTGCAACTTTTTCAGACATGTGAAAGATTAAGCACTAGAACTGAATTGAAATTTTCAAGACTGGGAATAATAACAAACTTGTATTTTACAAAGAAGAGTGTCATGTGTTTTTCAGTTTTTGCAATGCTACCAGTATTGTATTTATTAATACATTGTTCCCTTTTCATATATCTATTTTTCTACTTTTCCCATACAAGTTGTCTGTATGGACTTACTTTGAAATATACTTGCATACATTTTCAAAGAATATGATTGAGATAACATATATTTTTTGGATAAAATAAATTCAAATAGTTGACAAGCCAGTGCTAAGTTTTATTTTTATTCTACATTTCAGTAGGTGGTTTTTCCAAATGGATACATTACTTTTAGATATGATAGAAAATCTTTATCAACTGTATTGTATATCTTCTGAATGGTTCCATATTTTGAAAAATATTTAAGTGGGAAGATATTTATGTTACTTAAATCTATAATTCCTCGAAATCCTTTTTAAATAGAATTTGGTGAGCTGGTGGCTAATGAAACAGTGTGGTATAGGTGGATGTATTTGGCTCTTCAATATTCTATATTTCGTTTAATCAACTGTATCTTCTTCCCTAAGGGCAAAAAAATTCCCTGTTTAAAGAAAGGCAATTTTGGGGAAGGTAGCAATGAAATCAGAAAATACAAATTATATCTTTGGTTTTAAAGGAACTTGAATTCAAATTTTAACATCACAAATGCTAATGTGTATCATCTTGAACCAATTGCTTATTCTCCCTGACCTTTAGTTTTATTAACTGTACAGAAGGGCAGTGGTATGGGAGGCTAATTATCTTCACACTGGAAGGCCATAGTAGAATTCAGTGACGTTATTTACACAGTCCCTTGCATAATCCCCTGTTTTTTTAAAAAAAGGTCCCATAAATGCTATTACCTCACCCATTTTCTGGATGATTTTATGCTAACAGAATAGAAAGGGTGTTTTTAATGTATTGCTTTGTAATGCAAAACAAAACAAAGCAACAAGAATAAGAACAATATACTCCCTTTCAAACATAAAAATTTAAACTAGTACAGAGCAAAAACCTTGCATTAAAAAAGAGATTATGTAAAATTTGTCAGTACTCCCAACTACCCCTTCATAACTTTTAAAAATTTCAATATTAATGTTTTAAGAAATAAAATCCAAAATAATATGACCACCTTTCTTGCAAACTCTTGGATTTAATTAACCAGTAAAATGAATTTTCAGCCAACCTATTTAATGACTGTATCCCAAAGCATTGCCAAAACACAGTGCACGTAATATAATCCTCCCATAGTAACATCTTGCTTCAGATAACGTTTTTTTCAGCTCCGTAAGGAATATTCATGGAAGATTTTCTCTGAATTATATTTATTTGTACTGAAGCATGTCAGTATTAAAATGATTGTGCCATTGGTTGAGTTTATGAATAGTGCCATTGCATATTTATGCCCTCTGGAATAGGAGGTAAATCTGAAATCAATATATAGGTATTAAAAATAACTGTACACACAGATACACAAGAATTCATCTTACATGTGGGAACTGCATATTTCAGCCTTATTACCTTTGAGTTTAGAAAGGGTGGAAATAAATGCTGTCAGTATTAATGCTGGGAATTTCAGTTCTGGCAATTAAACTCAACATTTTGTTTTCATGGAGTATCCTAAAAAATCAGCTTCTACTTTTTTAGCTGATATAGCATCAATTACTGATTGTTTTAATTCTGCCATCAAAGAAATCCACCAACATTCTCCTGTATACTTATTTATATTATCACTTTGGAATTCATATATTTCCAGAGATACAATAATTGAATTTAGAGGGCTGGGAAAGAAGGTTAAATGCCAACTGAGTGTAGGGTTTGAGTAGAAAATATCTACATATTATTACATCTTATATGTTGAAGAACTCTTGTATTAGCTAGATATCATCATTCATCACTCTATATATAGATAAAAGAAAGCAGATTCAGAGGAATTAAGTAAAGGACCCAAGGTCATATAGATAGTAAGAAGTAGAGAAGATTAAAATGCGCATTTTTCAAGTGACTTCATTGTTATGTGATATCACTTTATATCACTTAAGGCTTTACCTGGCCTTGATCTTAAGAAGAGAAATAGGTCGAAGACATGTTACGTAGAAAGAAAATAAGAAAGTAAATTAATACTGTTCTATCTGGCTTTTTACTACTGATTAATTTGTTGCAATGATTCCTTGAATAAGCTGAGTAGGGATGTGTAACCTAGCTAACAAATTGAAACACGCCAAAGATTGGCTGTGGCCTGTCATAGACAAGAAATAAGAGGTAGTGAAGAGAGCCAGGATATTGAGTTAAACAAACATGAACTCATGCCACTAATGCATTATGTGTCCTTGGGCAAGTGAGTTAATTTCATTCTGTTTTTCTTTTCTAATATTTAAAATGGAAGGACAACGTCAATAAGAATGTCAATAAGAATTATTGATATGTGTCTCCCGGGGAGTTTGAGAAGTAAGAGACATTTACCACGCCTTACACAATTCGTGGCACCGTGTAGGTGTTTAAATTATAGTATTTCTTTTATTCATTCTTAATATTTTGTCAAGTTTTTCCTTTCTTTTGGATTCTAGGAATGTGATTTTTTTCTCTTGGCAGGCGAAACAACAAATTACACCTTCATATGACTAATATGCTTATGTGTCATCCAAACACTTTTACTTCCAATGGCAATGCTAATTAGAGGGGCATGATTAGCAAAATACTAGCCATTTGGAATAATATACCCATATATTATAGAAACACTTTTTGTTTCCAAGTGTTTGATATGTATGTTTAATGTATAAAAAGGTAAGAAATATATATATATATACATGTGTATATATATGTGTGTGTGCTTAACAGCTAAGTTATGCAAGGGAGAAAAATGTCACTAGAACTAAATGCCTTACAGGTGTTGCATTCTCATTCTGTGAAAAAGATACGGACAAAAGAAGAAACAGAAAGTAAAAAAAAAAAAAAGAAGAAGAAAGAGAAGAGATAATAGATTAGCAAAAGTGGCTAGAATTTCCAAAATTCTATTGGTAAAGTAAAACGTACATTTCTATAGTTAAACTAAAAATACAGTATACATGTTTCAAATGAAGTATAGACATAACATTTTATATTCTTGTTGGTGTTATTCAAGAACAATTGTTGAAAATGTTTAGTTGGAAATTGAGGATTGAATAAATTCACACGTATGGAGACAAATCATTGGCAGTGGAGAGAGTAAAGAAAAGAAGGAGATCAGCAAAGTTGAATAGACTAGGTGGGCAAAGACTCACTGAGATCTGTGTGAGAATGTCCTTCCGAAACTCTGATCTTCTTCTTAAGACATCTATCATCAGATCTCCTAATGCATTTTATCAATAATTTTGAATATTAACCTTAGGGCTAGTTAGATATTAAACAAATAGGGAATTTCTGTATCAAAAAAATAAAAAAAATTGTATAATGTTAAAAGGATTTCTTTATAGCATAATTACTAAGGGCCTTAACTATAGTATTATCCGTTATTAAATCCAAAATAGATATCTGGTATATGGGTTTCTTAGTTTATTCAGAACAGAATTCCTTCACTACAGTGTTCCTTATGAAGGAAACATAAAAGAATACATGGTGGAACATGTGTATTAGACCTTTTATTTACAAACATTATGTGTAATTATTATATGCTGGATCCTGTGGTTCTCAATTAAGGGATGTTCTCGCTCATGTTCCCACACATACTTAGGGGCATCTGGAAATGTGAGTGGGAATTTTGTGGTTGGCACAAGGACTTGTGGAGGGTGGTGGGCAAGGATATATATAGTGTTCCAAGACACAGATGCTAAATGTTTTGCAGTTCCACACGTTAAAGAACTACTGCCTCTCCTCCCCCATGCCAGTAGTGATCTTATTTAAAAATAGCTAAACACATTTTGGGGGACTTTTTTAAGGAAAGTTCCACTCAAAACACATTGATAGTTGTTGGATTCTGTTAGTTCTTTTCCATGCCTGTTAAGCAATGATTATTTATATCACATGAACAAATATATATATTTGGTGCTGAGTGGTAAGAAAAAAACTACAAAAAGCAGAAAAGAATATTCAGTATACATCAATTGGAGGGCATCACAGAAGCAATTGGTTTCTTAAAATCTCTGTCTGATAATTTAATTTACTTCCCTGAATTTATCACTGAATCCTTAGGACTTATAAAACAAAGTGCAAATTCCTTAAACTGATATTCAAGGTTTTCCTAATCTGCACTTGAATATTTGTTGTCTATTAACATCCTCCCAGCATTTTCTTATCAATCCATTAATCACTTCTTCTACATTTCTTTTATTTATTTGCCTCTGCATTTACCCACAGTGTACATTCTGCCTGGAATTCCCTTTCCCAGTCCACTCTTCATATGTCCAGATCCAAACTACTTTATTCTAGGCTCTGCTAAAAATGCCAAGACCTTTACGAATACTTCCCTCAATTCCATTTCCTGAAAACAGAATATAATCTCTCGCTTGTTGAAACTCACTACTAATTGTTTTCTGTGATTCCTCATGATATTTGGTATTCTAGATATTGCATTATATTTATTTTTGTAGGTATCTTAATTCTGTCTCTAAATTATAAACACTTAAAGAATTGATTTATAGCTTACTAATCTTTGCAACTTCACAGCTCCTTAGAACCTCCACCCACATAGTTGCTACTCAATGAATAATTGCTAAGTTCATTACTAGTCCTTCAAATGGAGTCCTAGGGACTGGAGGTAAGTGAAATGATTGGTAGATAAGGAAAGGGGTTAATACTGGATAGTCACCACACTTCTAAGCATAATTAGCACGTTTTCAACGACTTCTGAGTACACTTGAGTTGACTTTAATAGTACTCCTGTTATCAATCCCAAGATGACCCAATTATTATGCTAGGACATACTAACTTGTCTAGGACTGACAAATACTTTTTGAAGTTAGCTTGTAAGTTTTCTCTAAAGTAGATATGAAAGTTATTCATGTTCTATAGTGACCTTTCCATCTCTGATCTCTGATTCCTGACCTTGTGTAATACTCAAACAACTGTCAAAGCTGAATCAATCTAATAAATAGTTCCCTAAAAACTTTCCCTTTTTTCTATGATTAAACAATTAGTTGTTACTATTATTTCCTTTCCTCATAATTGTTAGATTTTTCATGGTTCTTCCTTTAGTAATTCTCCTCCAACTAGAAAATGTCAGAAGTATCATTTTTACTTCTTCAAATAAATAAACAGTGCTTTCATAACTTTCCTTATACAGATCTACTTTTCAAATATTTCAATAATATACCCTGCTCCTATAAGCAAGTATGCCTTCCATTATTTTGAACTTCAGGTTCTTAACCAGATGAGATATTGAGTAATCCAGACTATACCTAGATTCTGAAAGCAAGTGGTCAGAAGCCAATAAATTGAGAGATTGTCTGAGTCACAAAGTATGCCAAAATAAATATGTTCCAGTAAACCTCTGAAGTCACCATGGAAATTGACTTCAAGCATTTTTTTAGCATTCAATATATTTCTCTTTTCTGCCATTCATCTTATTTTTCAGGTATACTTGTCATGTTCCTTTTTAACTGGAAATATGGCTGGCATACAGTCCTTTTAATAACTGTTAGTTCTGCATGTCTGAACCTAAATATCAAACATGATTGGAAAGAAATAAGGTGATGATATTGGAAAAACCTATCTAAAAGGTATGAGTCATGTTTCCAAAATAAGGCAGCAAATTCACTCTTCCTGTTAGTTTATTATTTCATCCAGTAGAATATGTACCTTTTGTTTGTTAATTGCAAGGCTTGATGCCCTGCAAGGACCTCTTTGCATTTTGTAGGTAATGCCGAAAAAAAAAAAAAAAACAATTCCTACAGTTAGCATCCAGTATAGTTTATTGCTGTCTGCATTCTGACATTTAACAATGATCTCACTCTCACCAGCAATAGGTAATTGAAGTAAAATACATACTAAACCCAACCAAGATGTTATTTTTCTCCTTTAATGCAGCTCTTTTAAGTACTTGTCTCTCTGGTATTTTAATCTCTTGCAGGAAAAGAATTATTTTATGATACAAATTAACCCTTATAAATACGTTGATTTCTATTTGTCTTTCTATAATTCACGATATATTAATAGTCATTTTTTGTCATTATTAGCAAAAAATTTGAAACATATCTAGTGGGTTGCACAGTGCTCACTAAAACATATGTCCAAGTCCTCATTTACGGTAGCTGTGAATGTGATCTTATTTGGAAATATGGTCTTTGCATGTGTAATTAAGCTAAAGAATTTGAGATGAAATCATCTTGGATTTAGAGTAGGCCTTAAATTATTATTATTATTATTATTATTATTATTCTTTCTCTTCTTCTTCTTCTTCCTCCTCCTCCTCCTCCTCCTCCTCCTCTTCTTCTTCTTATTTTGAGATGGAGTCTCGCTCTGTCGCTCTGTCGCCAGGCTGGAGTGCAGTGGTGTGACCTCGGCTCACTGCAAGCTCTGCCTCCCGGGTTCAAGTGATTCTCCTGCTTCAGCCTCCCGAGTAGCTGGGACTACAGGTGGCATGTGCCACCACACCCAGCTACTTTTTGTATTTTTAGTAAAGACGGGGTTTCACCATGTTGGCCAGGATGGTCTCGATCTCTTGACTTTGTGATTTGCCTGTCTCGGCCTCCCAAGGTGCTGAGATTACAGGCGTGAGCCACCATGCCTGGCCTTCTTCCTATTATTAAAAACATATTCTCAGAACTTTTCAATGTCTCATTGAAACTCAGTGCATAACATGCACATGAAATTTATTTTTCTTTCTTTTAAACTCTTCTTAATTTGAGAACAATAATTACCAAGTCAATCACTTATCTCAAAGTGAGGCTTCAGTTGAAGTCTTTTCTTATAGTAAGACAATTATGCAGATAAAGATGTTTCTTAGAGCCACTATTTCTCGCATCTGATTTTGATTATGCTTGAGAGATGATATAATTATAAAGATTAATTAGTAGTCAGCAGAATAAAGTCATATTTCCTCACATTAGCAATATGTCAGTACTAAAATGCTGAAGCTTTCAGAGAAATGTGATAAAAAATGTTCAGTGCTTGTTAGGTCAGGCAACTCAATGAAACTGTATTTTTGTGTGCATGCTGATTTGCAAAAATGCAACAGAGATAGTCAGATGAAGGGAATGAAGATTCATTAAGTTTGTAAAAACTCTTTAATTGCTAATTAGATGGGAGCACATCACATTCAAATTGGAAACATTTAGCTCTTTTTCTCCTTACCAATTAATAATAAGAGAGAGAAGATATTTAAAGAAACAAATAATATTTAGGAGGTCTCTTTTGGGCAGACCTGGGCATCACGTATTTCTTTCCGTAAAAGTAATTTAACAACATCGGCAGTAACAATATCAATATCAATATCAATAGATAGGATGTTTACCCCTGAAAGGCATTAATTCATCTGTCTTGCCAGCACTAATGAAGGATATGTACTTTCTATGTAGTCCAACACTGCATGTTGACCTGTGCTTTACCTCTTTGCCTCCTCCTAAGCTGAGATTCTTGAGAGCATGGGCTGTGAGCACTGTGCTGAGTCACACTGGAGCCTGACACAAAAAGAGTAAATCAGTCATACTCACCTTCTATTTATGTAATATTTTACATTTACGTTTATATTTTGTAAAAATACTGCATTTAACTATTAATTATATTGAGTACGATTTTATTTTGTTGGTTCTTCCTTACTGCTACGTTCTAGAAGAGGACTTACCTGTCTCTTCTTAATCCTGGTCCTTGTGATTCTCATTTATGTGGCCCAGTGCCTGGCACAAGGTCCCCCACATAACTGGTGCTTAAGGAAACAGCTTATGATTCAACAAGTCCTTTCTAAGAATTGTGATGCAGCTCTTTCAAACAGAACTTAAAATGCCCAATGAGGACTTAAAACAATCCTATGAACTAGAAACTGGGAGTTGTTAGCAAATGAGAACAGGCTCAGCAAGTTAAAGCAAATTACCTCTCGGGCTAACATACAGTCAGATGCCCTCTATGCTATTTATTTTCAAACATATCATGTTAAAAACAAAATGCTTCCTGAAGCAGGTATTGCTTTTTTGCCTTTATTATTTGTTAGAATACAATATATTTAACACTTCCTATGAGTAGCTAATAACATCAATATTAGAGCATTGTATATTCTAAAGGCTAAATTTGGATAAATTTCAGTGTAAATATTATAAAATAACCATGAGCGGCAAGATAGAAAAAAATCTTGAATTTCTTTATTTAATTTTATTTTTAAATCAAAATTCAATAACATTTGAAATGCTTTATGCCAGTTTGGGGTCCCCTATTATTTGCTATGTACATTTTGTTCATATGAAAACTTGTTGACTATGCCAATCAATAAATTTGCTTTAAATTGAATCAGAGGATCTTAATCAATGGGAGTCCAAAATTATGTTTGGCCTAGAGAAAAGACGGGCACTGTATAAGACAGTAGAGTATCATATGCCTATTGAAAAATTAGTCTGTCCAACAGACTAATTGTAAGTGTCCAATACTTACTCATTCTAATCTAACTTAGCTATGGTAAACTTCTTAAAAGTTTTCTCTGTCCATGCAATGAAAAAAAGCAAACTTACTGGAAAAATATGATTTGAGATTTGCATTTCTATGGTGCACTACAGATGGCACATTACATTAAAATATATATTGAATACTAAAAATGGTAAATCCCACGTCAGCTACTGCTGATGTCTTTCAGACCATCATACCTAACGTCTTTTCTCCAAATTCAGTTCTCAGTTCTAGGCTCTTTATTGGCCTCATGTAGGTCAGAAAAACTAAAGATGAAAAAAGTGAAATCATATAATCTGTAAGTACTTGATATTAATGAATTTACTCAGTCAAAAATTTTGGGAAAACTCTCTCTGCTAGTATAGACCTCCCCAAAATGGATATAACATAGTTAAAAGCAAACTTTCTGAATATAAAGTGGTGAAGAGAGGGAAAGGGAGAGTGATGATAGTATTATATAAAAAGTAACAATCAGTTGTTTTTCTTGAATAAAGGAGTATCTTCTAAATGATTCTTGCCTTAGAATCTCATCTCTTAGTATCAGAAGTCGAGTTTGTTATATAAACTTTCAATCAGAGAGAAACCCGAACTCAAAATAAATTAAAAATTTTAAGCAATGGCTGCAAGTGATTTTCCAAAATGCATATGGAGAAGGGTTTGCTTTTCTTGAATAAGTTCTGCATGAATCTGTCCAGGTAACAAAAGAGATAAAGATAGCTATGAATATGATAATATAAATGTAGTTGTCCTTTAAACTCTGAACTTTGTCCAGCTCTAAGAGACTGAGGACGTTTTATAATTTCCATGCTGATTCTGGGTCTAGAAAGTGCAGGCCAAACTAGGCTGTGGATTAATACAGTAGGAAGCAGAACAGTACTCCTCGGATAAAAGAATGGGGTCCAGACACAAAGATGTGAATTTTACCTGAGGGCTTTACTGATGGACTAATGAGCAGGGATTGTAACTTAAGAAACCTTTATAGATATTGACCATTTTTCTTTCATATTGCTGCATTATAAGCCATATCAAAATTTAAACACCTAAAACAGCTATCTGATTATCTCTTATTTTTCCATGAAATGATTGGGCTCAGTTTTTTTCTCTCCACGTGATACTTGCTGGGCCATTGTTGAATGGCTGTAAATGTCAGGCTATTGGGCCAATCTAAAATTGGCCTGGAATGTCCGACTTGGCTCACTCACATGGTTGGCATTTGATGCTGGCACTTGGCAGGAAGATCATATGGGATTGACAGAGGCAAGTTAGTTCTCCATGTGGTCTCCCCATGTGGCTTGGGCTTCTCATATTATGACTACTCATTAAAGAACAGAAAGTGGATGCTGTCTGTTATCTTAAAGCCTGGGGTTCTAGAATGTCACTTTTGCCTCATCTTACTGGTTACATCCGAGGACAGCCCACAATCAAGGGGAGGGTAGATATGTTCTACCTCTTGACATGTAGTACGAACATAAAGATATGAGAAAAATTTTTAGACACTGTCATTGGAAACCAGCTACCGCATTACTTTATATATGCCTATCTTCAGGTTAACAGTTTAATAATCTGGATGTAATCCATTGCATACCATAGATGCATATTTTTTTACTTGTCAAATTATTTTTGTTTTCATTAGAAAATCCAAAATCAAAATAATTCCGTTGATTTTAAAGATAGATACATATTTCATATAAAGTCAGTTAACAAATCTGGTATGTTATAATGGACAAACCAAGTACCTATACAATGATATGGCATGTACTATTCACAGCAATGTTTAAATCCAGTCTTTTTTCATGGGATTGGGGGTTATGGGCTTGAGGTTATGCAAAACATCAAAGTGGAGGTAGCTTCATTCTGGGCAATAATTGTTAAGTAAATTAATTTTTTGAACCTGACTTTTTTCATTTATTAAATGTAGATTATAATATTCTAGTGGGCATTTCTTATCTACTAATATATCAGCTATTTTATAATTCTCCTCAACTAATAGTACCTGAATTTTGTTTAGGTAACAACCCATTCTTCAAACCGCCTAACCTAAGCCCTTATTGACTTAACCAATTATCATATTCCATTCTTTTGGGTAAAATGATGGTGTTAGGGTTGGGACCCCATCAAACCAATTCAAATAGAATAAATGTAAAAACAATTGGAATGTTGGAAAAAATTTCTTTCTCTGTACACAAACAAAATATGCAGCACTAGGAGTTGTTATCAAAGTTATTGAGTAGAGAAGAACTGTTTTATCATGAGATTGGCAATATGGCATTTAGAGAAGAAAGATGAATTTACTGCTTCAAACTGCAGCTACATTTTCTTCTCAGAAGTCTACATTTGAGAGCTAATAGTGAACCTTTTGCTATAAATCTCTTTATGTTAGAATTTTTGATTGTAGCAAAATTAAGATACTTAAAATATGTATACATCACAGAATTGTTTTGAAAATTAAATTTGATAATTAGTATAAAACATCCTGTACCATGTCTGGCATATAAACACTTTTTTAAAATTTTACTCATTATTTGAAGTATGGCAATATTCCTAGACTATCAAATAATTTTATTTTTTCTTAAGAAACAGATTTTAAATATTTT
This sequence comes from Pan paniscus, assembly GCF_029289425.2. NCBI lineage: Eukaryota > Metazoa > Chordata > Mammalia > Primates > Hominidae > Pan > Pan paniscus. Next base: position 40,863,112 of record NC_073258.2, on the reverse strand, counting down.
TTTGTTTAGTTACAGGACAAAAAAAAAATCATAGAACCTTGAGTCTATTTGATTTTAATTTCAATACATAAGGTAGAGCTGCCTGCAATGACAAGCTTGCCTAACAGAGAAATATGGTGTAAATGAAAAACACAATAAAAATGTAATTATGGAAGCTGGTTGATTTTTTTTCCTTGAAAGAAGTTTATGTTGGATAAGAAAGAGCTGATTTCTATTATTTGTTATGATTACGGTATTCTATTTATATTCTCAGCACTGAATTAATTTCTTTTTTAATGCTAACCTTGCTGAGGATCCTTTTAAAATACTTTAATGAGTTGAGTACATAAATCATCTCAGTGAACACAAACACTTGTATGTAAAAACTCTGGAGGGAGCTTTCTAAAGATTTTAGAGTAGAAAATGAGTCACTTGAAGGCTTTGTGCCCCCTCTTTTCACTTACCAAAATGAAAATAAATAACAATTGTTATTTTTCATAGACTTAGCAATGGTAAAATCTTTAATAAAAAATTGTTCAAAAGAAAACATACAGCATTGCATATAGAGAGCTTTACAATACATTGCATACAAAGACTACCAAGTACAGGAGTACAGGCTTAGCATTTGTTCTCAGGTTTGTGAATTTTGAGCTGGAATGACTATTGCATTATAATGGAGATCATATGCATATAGGCAAATGTCCACAGTAAAAAGGAGAGTTTTTGAAAGCTATACAGTAATAAATACAGATTAAAATTAGAGAATTAACAGCTAAATATTAAAACTAGAATAGAGAATACTTCATTTATATCTTCTATTAGCTGGAGATATTTATATGTATACAAACAAACTCTAATTTAAAAATAGATAAAGTGCTATAGTTCTGTAATTTGTCAATATTTAAATACTTAAAATTATTAGATGTTCTCACACATATATAACATCAGGTTTACAATTCAGGTAGCGATAATTTGTCAATCTATGGCGAGTCATTGAGTTTTGAGTAAACATTGCTTAATTTGCTGATTTGTAAAACTTCATTTTCATATATTAAATTTTCTTAGAGTAGATCTCATCAATATTCTCACTCAGCAGAAGCATCCCAAACCTTTACCTACATAGAGATGCCAAACGTTGTTTTCTAAATAAGATTCATTGGAAGGAACCTAAAGACTCATCTATGATGGAGTTGAGAATATATTAGGAATAAATTAAAAATATAATGGAATACTGGGATAATTTTCCAGTTCTTTAAAACCATCCTACATAGACATAGCCTTGCATGTCTATCTCACAGTTTGTTGAGAAACTGAGGAAAGCATATTTCTATAATTTGCTTTATTCTCACCATTTATAATAGGGATATAAGCTTTAGAAAACAAAGATTCCATCAATACAGAAGGAAGTCAGAGACCAATACTATGTAGTAAAACAAAAATCAAACCAAAACCCATGATTCTGATATAAGATCTATAACAATAATTTGTTTTTTGTGGAATTTAATTTCTATATGTCTCAGTGTTTTAATTTTGTGAAAAAAAAAGGTAACAATAACTTTTAAGCCCTCAAGGGTTGAAACTGTTTAGCTGAAGGACATAGTGAACCATTAAGTCTGAGGTGAACTACCCAACAGAATAGCTCCTTAGGAATAAATCAGAAAGTGGCATATTAAAAAGCTACTTGCAAGTTCTGTCTGCATATCTTAACTCCCCCGGAGAATGCCTTGCTCTTACTCTATAAAACATTCTTTTTCCTTAATAACTGACATTATTAGGAAAATGGGGAAGTGGAGCAATATGGCCAAATAGAAACCTCCACCAATAGTTCTCCTACAGGAATACCAAATTGAAAAACTATTTATACAAAAAACACCTTCATAAGAACAAAAAATCAGGTGAACAATCACAGTACCTGGTTTTAACTTCATATTACTGAAGGAGGCACCAAGAGGGTAGGAAAGACCATCTTTAATGTCAACACCACCCCTCCCCAATCTCCTGGCAGTGGCACCATAAGGCAGAGAGAATCTGTGCACTTGGTGGAAGGAGAACAAAGCAAATGTGGTGCTTTGCATTGGAACTCAGTGCTGCTGTATCAATGTGGAAAGGAACACCAGGCAGAACTCCGTTGACATCCACAGAGGGAGCATTTAGACCAGCCCTAGCCAGAAGGGATTTGTCAACACCAGGAATTGGAACTTGAGGTCTGGCAAGTCTCGCTACTGTGGGCTAAACAACTCTGTGATCTAAAATAAGCTTCAAAGGCAATCTAGGTCACAAGGACTGCACTTCCTGGGAAAGCCATGATGCTTGGAGCCAGTGGACTTGGGGGACAAGCAACCTAGTGAGACACCAGCTAGGGTGTTCAAGTGAGTATTTGTGCCACCCCTTCCCCAGTGCCAGGCAGCACAGCTCACAGCTCTGAGAGAGACACTTTCCCTCTGTTTAAGGAGATGAGAAGGGGGAGTAAGAAAGACTCTGTCTTACAACATGGATACCAGCTCAGCCACAATAGGACTGGGCATGAAACAAAGTTGCAAGGCCCACATTCCGGGCCATAGCTCCTGGATGATATTTCTTGACACACCCTGGGCCAGAGGAAACCTACTCTCTGAAAGGAAGAATAAGGCAGGATTCATCACCTGCTGACTAGAGAGCCCTTGGGACCTGAATAATCAGTAGAAATACCCAGGCAGTACTTCCTGTGGGTTTTAGGTGACACTCTGAGACATGCTGGCTCCAGATGTGATCTAGCACATTCCTAGCTGTGGTGACTATGGGGAGAGATTCCTTCTGCTTGAGAAAAGGAGAGAGAAGAATAAAGAGGACTTTGCCTTGAAGCTTAGGTACCAGCTTGGCCACAGTGGGGTAGAGCACTAAGCAGGTTCTTGGGGTCCCCAGTTGCAGGCCTTGGCTCTTGGAAGGCATTTCTGAACCTGCTCTGGGTAGTGGGAGGCCCATTGCCCTCAAGGGAGGGGTCCTAGGCATGGCAGCACTTACTACGAGCTTAAAAAAGAATGGTTGGGCTTTGAGTGAGCATCAGCAGTTGCTGGTCAATACTTGCCATAGGCCTGGGCCTGTGGTGGCCATCAAGAAAGACTCCTTTGCTTGTGGAAAAGGCAGGAAAGAGTGGAAAGGATGTTGTCTTGTGGCTTGGGTGCCAGCTCAGCTGCAGAACAATAGAGTATCAGGGGGATTCTTAAGGTTTCTCATTGAAGACTTTGCCTTCCTGACAGCATCTCTAGACATGCCTGGGTTCAGACAAACTCGCTACCCTGAAGGGAAAGACACAAGACTGGCTGGCTTTGTCCCCTGCTGATTGTAGAGTGCTAGTTCCTTGAGTGAACATAGATGGCAGCCAGGCAGTGGTTACAGCAGGCCTTGGGTAAAACCCAGTACCATGCTGGCTTCAGGTCTGATTCAGCATAGTCCCAGTGGTAGTGGCCACAAGGGTACTTGTGTCAACCCTCCCCCAGCTCCAGGCAGCTTAGAACAGAGAAAGATACTTCATTTGTTTGGGAAAAACTAATGGAAGGAAGGGGCTGGGGGCGGTGGCTCACGCCTGTAATCCCAGCACTTTGGGAGGCCAAGGTAGGTGGATCACGAGGTCAGGAGAGATCGAGACCATCCTTGCTAACATGGTGAAACCCTGTCTGTACTAAAAATGCAAAAAATTAGCTGGGTGTGGTGGCAGGTGCCTGTAGTCCCAGCTACTCAGGAGGCTGAGGCAGGAGAATGGCGTGAACCTGGGAGGCAGAGCTTGCAGTGAGCCAAGATTGTGCCACTGCACTCCAGCCTGGGTGACAGAGTGAGACTCCGTCTCAAAAAAAAAAAAAAAAAAGTAATGGAAGGGAAAAGCAGTCTCTGCCTGGTAATCTAGAGAATTCCTCCACATCTTATCCAAGACCACCAAGACCACCTCTGCAAGTCTGTAAAGCCACGGATTACTGAAGTTGGGGTGCCTCCTAATGCAGATACAACTACAGTGATGAAATATATAGATTACAAAACCAAAGTTCCTCAGAATACTCAGAAAGCCTTCCCAAGAAGAATCAGCACAAACAAACTCAAACTGTGAAGAAAAAAATACCTCACACCTCAGTGCCCAATAAACATCCACAGCCATCAAAACCATTTAGGAAACATGACCTCATCATGAACTAAATAAGGCACAGAACAGAGATACGTGCACTTCCAGACAGAGAATTCAAAATAGCTGTGTTGAGGAAGCTTAGTGAAATTAAAGATAACACAGAAAAGGAATTCAGAATTCTATTGAATAAATTTAACAAAAAAATTGAAATAAATGAAAAGAACTAAGCAGAAACTCTGGAGTTGAAAAATGCATTTGACATACTAAAGGATGCATTGGAGTCTCTTACCAGCAGAATTGATCAAGCAAAAGAAAGTATTAGTGAGCTTAAAGACAGGCTCTTTGAAAATACACAGTCAGAGGACATTTTAAAAAAGAATAAAAATGAATGAAGCATGCCTACAATAACTAAAAAACAGCCTGAAAGGGGCAATTCTAAGAGTTACTGGCCTTAGAGAGGAGATAGAGAGAGAAAGATTGAGGTAGAAAGTTTATTCAAAGGGATAATAACAGAAAACTTCCCAAACATAGAGAAAGATATCAATACTCAAGTATTAATAAAAGAAGGTTACAGAACACCAAGCAGATTTAACTCAAGCAAGTGTACCTCAAGACATTTAATAATCAAACTCCTAAAGTCAAGGATAAAGAAATGATTCCAAAAGTAGCATGAAAAAAAGAAACAAATAACATATAATGGAGCTCCAATAGATCTGGCAGCAGACTTCTCAATGGAAACATTACATGTCAAGAGGAAGTGGTATATTCAAAGTGCTAAAATAAAGCAAACAAACTTTTCTTCTAGAACAGTATGCCTAGTAAAAATATCCTTTAAATATGGAGAAATAAAGATTCTTTCAGAAAAACAAAAGCTGAGGGATTTTATCAACACTAGACTTGTCTTACAAGAGATGCTAAAAGGAGTTCTTTGATCTGAAAGAAAAGGATGTTAATGAGCAACAAAATATTTGGAGGGCAAAACTCATGCAATAATAATAAGTACACAGAAGAACACAAAATATTATAATATTGTAATTGTATTTGTACAATTGGTTTGTAAATTATTCATATCTTGAGAAGAGGAAAAGATAAGTTGATCAAAATAATAACTTCAGCAACTTTTCAATATATAGACAGTACAATAAGATATAAACAGAAACAACGAAAAGTTAAAAAGAAGGAGGATAAAGTTCAAATGTAGAGATTGTACTCATTTTACCTTATTTATTTATTAGTTTGTTAGTTTATGCAACCAGTTTAAGTTGCCATCAGTTGAAAATAATTGGTTATAAAATATTATTTGCATGCTACATGGTAACCTCAAGTCATAAAACATGTATCAAATACACAAAAAATAAAAAGCAAGAAATTAAAACATGCCACCAGATAAAGTTATCTTAATTAAAAGGAAGTCATAAAGGAAGGAAAGAAGGAAGAGAAGACCAAAACAGTTGGAAAACAGATAGCAAAATGATAACAGTAAGTCCTTACTTATCAATAATAAACTTGAATGTAAATGGACTGCACCCTCCTATCAAAAGAGATGGAGTGGCTGAATGGATAAAAAGAAAAAAAATAAGATCTAAAAATCTGATAACCATAAGAAACACACTTCACCTATAGACACAAAAATATGCAAAATATAGGGATAGAAAAAAGATATATTCTTATGCAAATGGAAATCAAAAAAGAGGAAGAGTAGCTATACTTATATCAGGCAAAATATATTTTAACACAAAAATCATAAAAAGAGACAAAGAAGGTTATTATATAATGATAAAGTTGTTAATTCAGCAAGTAGTTATAATAATAGTAAACATATATGCACTCAGCACTGGAGCAACCAAATATATAAAGCAAATATTATTAGTGCTAAAGAGAGAGATAGAATCCAATACAATAATAGCTGGAGAATTTAACACTTCACTTTCATCATTGGACAGATCATCCAGACAGGAAAAGAACAAAGAAACATCAGACTTTATCTGCACTACGGACCAAATGAACATAATACACATTTACAGAACATTTCACCCATCAGCTGTGGAATAAAAGTTATTTTCCTCAGCACATAAATTATTCTCAAGGTTAGACCATACATTAGGCCACAAATCAGTTCAAAAAACTGAAATTATGTCAAGTGTCTTCTCTAAACATTGTGGATTAAAACTAGAAACCAATAACAAGATGGATTTTGGCAACTATACAAGCACATGAAAATTGAACAATATGCTCCTGAATGACCAGTGGGTGGACAAAGAAATTAAGAAGGAAATTAAAAATTTCTTGAAACAAGTAAAAATCATAACAAACTTATCAAACGTATGAGATGTAGTAAAAGAAGTACTAACAGAAGATTTATAGCTGTAAGTTCCTATATTTAAAAAGTAGAAAAACTTCAACTAAACAACATAATGATACATCTTAACTAGAAAAGAAAAAGCAAACAAAACCTCAAACTAGTAGAATAAAAGAATAATAAAGATCAGAGCAGAAATAAATAAAATTGAAACAAAAAATAGAAAAGATAAGTGAAACCAAAAGTAGATTTTGAAAAGACAAACAAAATTGATGAACCTTACTTTAAGTAAGAAAAATGAAGACTCAAATAAATAAATTCAGAAATGAAAAAGAAGACATTGCAACCAATACCACAGAAATCCAAAGGATCACTAGACTACTGAGCATCTACATGCCAATAAATTGGAAAACTTAGAATAAATGGATAAATTCCTTGACAAATATGACCTACCAAGACTGAACCATGAAGAAATTCAAAACCTAAGCAGACCAATTACAAGTAATGAGATTGAAGCCATAATAAAATGTCTTATAGCAAAGCAAAGCCTGGGACTTGATGTCTTCACTACTCAATTTTTCCAAACATTTAAAGAAGAATGAATATCAATTCTACTCAAACTGTTTCAAAAAATAGAGATGGAGAGAATACTTCCAAATTTATTGTAAGAGGTCAGTATCACACCAATCCTAAAACTAGACAGGAAAGGAAAGGAGAGGAGAGGGGAGGGGAGGGGAGGGGAAGGGAGGAGAGGGGAGAGGGAAGAAGAAAGGAAAGAAGGAAGGAAGAAAAGAAGGAAGGAAAGAAAGAAAGAAGAAAAAGAACAAAGAAAGAAGGAAAGAAAGAAAGAAAGAAAGAAAGAAAGAAAGAAAGAAAGAAAGAGAAAGAAAGAAACTGCAGGCAAATATCCATGATAAACATTGATGCAACAATCCTCTACTAAATACTAGCAAACTAAATCAATAACACATTAAAAAGATCATTTGTCATGATGAAGTTGGATTTACTCTAGGGATGCAAAGATGGTTCAACATATGCAAATCAATCAATATAATACATCATATCAACAGAATGAAGGAAAAAAATCATTTAAATTGATGCTGAAAATGCATTTTATGAAATCCAACATCCTTTCATGATAATTGTCCTGATAAATGAAATTCATGTTAAATAAATGAAAGTAAACAATCAACAAAGTAAAGAGAAAACACACAGAATGGGAGAAAATATGTGCAAACTATTCATCTGACAAGGGATTAATAACCAGAAAAAACTGGATACAGAAGGAACATACCTTAACATAATAAAAGTTATATATGACAGACTCACAGCTAGTATACTGCATGGGGAAAAATTGAAAACCTTTCCTCTAATATCTGTAAGATGACAAGGATGCTCACTTTCACCACTGTTATTCAACATAGTACTGAAAGTCCTGGCTACAACAATCAGACAAAAGAAAGAAAGAAAGGGCATTCAAATTGGAATGGAAGAAGTCAAATTATTCTTGTTTATAGGCGATATGATCTTCTATTTTGAAAATCTTGAAGACCCCACCAAAAAACCTATTAGAACTGATAAATAAACAGAGTAAAGTTGCAGGATACAAAAATCAACATACAAAAATTAGTAGCATTTCTATATACCAACAGTGAACAATCTGAAAAAGAAATCCAGAAAGTAATCCCATTATAATACTACAAATAAAATAAATTCATAGGAATAAGCTTCACCAATGAAATAAAATATCTCTACAATGAAAACTATTTTAAAAATAATGAAAGAAATTGAAGTGGTAACAAAAACCTGGAAAGATATTCCATATTCATCAATTAGAAGAATCAATATTATTAAAATGTTCTTACTACCTAAAGCAGTCCAGAGATTCAATGCAGTATCTATCAAAATACCAATGACAGTCTTCACAGAAGTAGAAAAAACAATGCTAAAATTTATATGGAACCACAAAAAACCAGAATAGCCAAAGTTATCCTAGCAAAAATAACTAAACTGGAGGAATTATATTATCTGACTTTAAATTATATTACAAAGCTTTAGTAACCAAAATAACATGGTCCTGGCATAAAAACAGATGCATAGACGAAGGGAACAGAATAGAGAATCCAGAAACAAATCCATACATCTATGGTGACCTAATTTTCAACAAAGGTGCCAAGAACATACATTGGGAAAAGGACAGTCTCTTCAATAAATGATGCTGGCAATACTGGATATCCACATGCAGAAGAATGAACCTAGACCCTTATGTCTCACAGTTAAAAAAATCAAATCAAAATGTATTAAAGCCTTAAATCTAATACCTGTAAATGTGAAACTAGTAAAAGGAAACATTGGGTAAAATTTTCCAGGACATTGGACTGGGCAAAATTCCCTGAGTAATACCCCACCAGCACAGGCAATCAAAGCACAAATAAACAAATAGGTTCACATCAAGTTAAAAAGCTTCCGTACAGGAAAATAAACAATCGACAAAGTAAAGAAAAGACAAACAGAATAGGAGAAAATATGTTCAAACTATTCATCTAACAAGGGATTAATAACCAGAATATATAAGGAGCCCAAACAACTCAGGAAATAAGTCTAACAATTTGATTTAGTAATGGGCAAATGATCTGAACAGACATTTCTAAAAGGAGCCACACAAATGGCAAACAGGTATGTGATCAGGTGCTTAACATCACTGATCATCAGAGAAATGCAAACCAAAACCACAGTGAGATAGCATCCCACCCCAGTTAAAATGGCTTTTATACAAAAGACAGACAGTAACAAATGCTGGTGAGGATGTGGAGAAAAGACAACGTGGGTACACTGTTGGTGGGAATGTAAATTAGCACAACCATTATAGAAAACAGTTGGGAGTTTCCTCAAAAAAACAAAGAATGGAACCAACAGAAGATCCAGCAATCCAACTACCAGGTATATACCCAAAGAAAGCAAATCAATACATTGAAAAGATATCCTTACTCCCATGTTTATTGCAGCGCTATTCACAACAGTCAAAATTTGGAACCAGCCTAATTGTCATCAACAGATGAATGGATAAAGAAAATGTGGTACATATACACAATGGAGCAGTATTCAGCTATAAAGAATGAGACCCCTCATTTGCAACAGCAAGGATGGAATTGGAAGTCATTATGTTAAGCAATATAAGCCAGGCAAAGGAAGATAGCTGATTTTGGAAGCTAAAATTAAAATAATTGAACTCATAGAGATAGAGAGTAGAATAATGGTTACCACAGGCTGGGAAGGGTAGTTGCAGGGAGAGACGGGATAGTTATTGGGTACAAAAATAGTTAAATAGAATAAATAAGATCTAGTATTTGACTATAACAGGGTGACTACAGTCAAAAATAATTTATTCTATATTTAGAAATAACAAAAAGTATATAATTTGATTTTTCATAACACAAAGAAAGGATACATGCTTGAAGTGATGAATATCCCATTTACCCTGATGTGATTATTACACAGTTTGCCTGTGTCAAAATATCTCATGTACCCCATAAATATATACACCTACTGTGTATTCACCAAGTGAAAAATTAATTATAAAAAAAAATTGACCCAGACTTTTGGCTTCTTTTCAATCTATAATAGCACAGTTGATTCCTGAGCTGTGATGACTTTCCACTGACCATACTACTGCAATGATGTTATTCTGGGCCAAACTTCAGAATCAATCCTTCTCTGCTGCCTGATTCAATTATTTATCATGCACCCTGGTCAGTCCATAAATGTGATCTTTGAATGTCTACGAACATAAATATTTTGTTATAACTATCATAGTTTAAATTTGATGGTAAGCAAGAAGATAGAGTATTTGGGAAGTTTATTGAGGTTTTGAGAGAGAGTTTTCACTGTACCCATACATTTGACTTTTAATTTCTCACTCATATAAACATCTGGAAATTACTATTTTTGCATAAATTACTTTGTATACAAGAACCCAGCATGTTACAATTTGCACCTTTATTAGTCTGGAGGTTTGAAATGGGTTTTATTACTCATGCCCTTGGTTCTATTAAGGAGGCTCACTCTTTGGAAGGATGAAGGAGGACAATTGTATTAATAAAGCATTATTTTTCGGCCGGGCGCGGTGGCTCACGCCTGTAATCCCAGCACTTTGGGAGGCCGAGGCGGGCGGATCACGAGGTCAGGAGATCGAGACCATCCTGGCTAACACGGTGAAACCCCGTCTCTACTAAAAATACAAAAAATTAGCCGGGCGAGGTGGCGGGCGCCTGTAGTCCCAGCTATACGGCAAGCTGAGGCAGGAGAATGGCGTGAACCCGGGAGGCGGAGCTTGCAGTGAGCCGAGATGGCGCCACTGCACTCCGGCCTGGGCAACAGCGAGAATCCATCTCAAAAAAAAAAAAAAGAATTGTTTTTCATGTTCAAATAAAGCGGAAGTTATAGAAGACATTATCATATAAAAATATTTTTTTTTAGAAAATCATAAGTAGCAATGAACTATATATTATAAACATTAAAATAGCCAAATCATATTTAAGTTATCTTAACACAATGGAAACTGTCTAAACAAGTCATCTAGTCTTTACCCATTATAACCTTAGGTTTAAAAAAATTAGATTGACTTTGAAACAATCCCAAAATAGGTGGAATAATTAAAAGAGCTGTAATCATTGTTATAAACCTCCTGAGAAGTCACTCTAATAAAACTGGCATATTAAAATCTCCAAAATAATCAGGTGCAACTAAACATGATTAATGATGAAACAACTAAATTCACGTGCAAAGCATATTAAGCACTTGTGGACTTTGACTTGTATCAAACTTCCTCTTTAATCTGATTCTTTTATAAGAGCAAATATACTAGCAGTTTTACTTTGCTCACATATTTTAATCCCATGCTATTTTTATTGCAGTGGATTTTTACTTGCTAAAGTAGAAAGAAGATCCCAACATTTGATGAGAAAATATACAGAAGGTAATTTCTACAAAATGTTAAATGTTTTTATTCAATGCTCTATCCTGATTTTTTAAAAAAGTCCTGGCTCACGCCTGTAATCCCAACACTTTGGGAGGCCGAGGCAGGTGGATCACAAAGTCAGGAGTTCGAGACCAGCCTGGCCAACATAGTGAAACCCATCTCTACTAAAAATACAAAAAATTAGCCAGGCATGGTGGCATGCACCTGTAATCCCAGCTACTCGAGAGGCTGAGGCAGGAGAATCACTTGAACCTGGGTGGCAGAGGTTGCAGTGAGCCGAGATCACACCACTGAACTCCAGCCCTGGCAACAGTGTGAGACTTTTTCACCAATGTAATGAAATTATTTTTGACACCAGTGATGTTTCCTTTGAGGAAGTTCCTGCTTTTACAATAACAATAACTAGGACCATAATAATGAGTAGACAGACTGGACATTATTTATTTGGTCTGGGAAAGCACTGCTTAACATAACTCCTCTGTATATGACTGAAATGTAACCATGAAACATACAGTTGCTTTTTATATCAAGGATCAAACTCTTGAATTTTTTCCTTATACTCTTTTTCACTAGACCCTTTCCATTGCCTTTCCTTTGGCTGTTCTTACTTTTCTTGGCCTCAATAGTTACCTTCCATTTAGCCTACCACCACGAGGGAAAAAAAGAAAAAATTAAAAACTGACTAATATTTTCTAAACCTGTGTTTCTAGATGTGGATCTCTCTTTTGGGCAGATGAAAGTATACTGAGTTTACACATGGTGACAGTACAGATTTGTTTTTAATTACGAAAGAACATGGCTACTGCCTTTGAATTCTCAACATTCAGCGTGGTCAGCAGTAGTAAACCTGGCAATTTGAGGGCAACCCAAGTAATAGCAGCAACAGCAACAACAGACCTTAATCAAGCAATTAATATGTGCCATGTCTCTTGCTAGACATTTTAACAAGAGTTATTTTACCTATGTCACACACTTGTAATTATCTGCATAGTAAATAAACGCTTTTAGGGCATAGGTCACATGTCTGACTCACAGCTGCGATGTGGTGGTTCCAAATCTCTCTGAGGCCAAATACTGCCCAGCTCGAATGAACGCTATGCTCCATGCCTGAAACAACTGCTCCAGCCCTCAGAAAAGAGTCTCCCATTCAACTGAAGTCTGCATATCAGATTCCCATGGGATAATTCATAAAGGCTCCTTGAAGTTAATTCTGGGTATATCCTGAAATAGAGGGTCTCCTCTGTTTTTTCTTCTTTTTTTCCACAACCGAGGAGACACTAGTGCCTACTTATCTCAATAATGGGATTTCTCTTTGATGCAATTGCAGTTTTTACTAGGCCTTTCAATAAATATGTTGAATATTTTTCCCTGTTGTACGTGTCTGTGTGCTGCAGTGCCCTTTCTACTTTCATATCAGCTTATTTCCTTTTAGCTTTTGCTACATTTATCAAATATCACAGCTGATGTTGAGGAAGATGATGATGATGATGTGTAGGTTTCTGTATTATTTTAATTAAAACCAATCTTTTATTCAACAGCAGATAGACTTAAGAAAATTAAATTAATCTATCTATGAGAATCTGAACTACAAAATTACAGTTGCCAAAGAGTCAAAACATCCATAATATAGAGATGTGCTGAGGACATCCTTGGTGAGTGGAAGTCCATGTTGCTGAGCCTATGTGTAACCTCCATCCCTGCCACCGTGGCCACTTTGTTCATGGGCCCATTGGGTGATGACAGGGGTGGATGGAAAAAGAGGCTGAGTGGTGTCCACAGAACAGGTCGTCCTATCCACTTATTAAAATCCTCCTCTGCTGAGGTCACCTATTGGTAATCACTCACGTAGGATACAAATATCTTCACAGTTTTAGACCACTCAGAGAGGTCCATCCACATAACTCATCCCCAAATTTATTTGTCACCAATTTTCCAATCATGCTTCTTCCAAGTTCCTGACCATCCAGCCAAACCATTGGCTACAGCCAATGAATCAGTATATAATCACACATCTGGCCATTTCTCCTTCCATGCAAAGTGCACAACCAGGTGCACTGCTCGAAGTTCTGCCCAATGGGAAGATTTCCCTTAACCACTGTCCTTCAGGGATGTCCTAGGAAGGGGCTGTGGTGCTGCATCTGTCCACTTTGGGGTGCTGCCTGCCTATCATGCAGAACCATCTGTGAACCAGGCCCTTGTCTTCTTTTTCTCTCTCAACTGATCATAGGAACCTCCCCATGAGGCCACTGGTGCAGGCTGGGAAAGAAGGCAGAATGGCAAGAGTGGAGACCATGGGCATTTGAGTTACTTTCTCATGTAACATCAGTGCAGGCTGGGAGAGAGAAGCAGGGTGGCAGCCAAGAGACCACAGTTATTTTAGCCACTTCCTTATGTAACTTACTTGTGCTTTCAGGACCTGCTCGAGCCTGATCACATATATACCACTTCCATTTGATGATGGAATGCTGCTGGGCATGCCCAACTTTATGGCTAGATGGGTCAGAAAGCACCCAGTTCATGATAGGCAGTTCAGGTCACATGGTGATTTGATGACCCATGGTCAAATGTTCAGTTTCCACCAAAGCCCAGTAACAGGCCAAGAAATGTCTCTCAGAACGAGAGTGGTTATCTGCAGAAGATGGCAGGGCCTTGCTTCATAATCCTAGAGGCCTCCACTGAGATTCACATATCAGGACCTGCCAAAGGCTTCAAACAGCATCTGTATCTGTCACTGATACCTCCAGCACCATTGGATCTGCTGGGTCATATGGCCCAAGTGGCAGAAAAACTTGCACAGCAGCCTGAGCCTGTTACAGAGCCTTCTCCTGTTCTGGACCCCTCTCAAAACTGGCAGCCTTTTGGTTCACTTGATAAATAGGCCGGAGTAACACACCCAAATGAGGAATGTGTTGCCTCCAAAATCCAATAGTCCCACTAGACGTTGTAACTCTTTCTTGGTTGTAGGAGGGGCCAAATGCAGCAACTTATCCTTCACCTTAGAAGGAATATCTCGACTGGCCCCACACCACTGGATCCCTAGAAATTTTACTGAGATAGAGGGTTCCTGAATTTTAGTTGGATTTATTTCCCATCCTCTGTCATGCAAATATCTCACCATTAAGCCCAGTTTGTTTTCTGCTTCTTGCTCACTGGATCCAATCAGCATTATGCCATCAATGTAATGGACCAGTGTGATGTCTTGTGGAAGCAAAAAGCAATCAAGTACCTCGGAATGAGATTATGACACAAAGCTGGAGAGTTGATATATCCCTGAGGTAGGACAGTAAAGGTATATTGCTGGCTTTGTCAGCTGAAGGCAAATTGTTTCTGGTGGGCTTTATGGACAGGAATGGAGAAACAGGCATTTCCCAGTCAATGCTGCATACCAGTTACCAGGAGATGTGTTAATTTGCTGAAGCGATGAAACCACATCTGGTACAGCAGCTGCAATTGGAATCACCACTTGGTTAAGCTTATAATAATCCACTGTCATTCTCTGATCCATCTGTCCTCTGCACAGGCCAGATAGGAGAATTGAATGGAGATGAGGTGGGAATCACCACCTCTGCATCTTTCAAGTTCTTAATGGTGAAAGTAATCTCCACAATCTATCCAAGGATGGGATATTATTATTGATTTACTATTTTTCTGGGTAGAATCAGCTCGCATGGCTTCCATTTGGCCTTTCCAACAATAATAGCCTTCACCTTGCCAGTCAGGGAGACAATGTGGGGGTTCTGCCAGCTGCTAATTAGATCTATGCCAATTATGCTTGCTGGCACTGGGGAAGTGACCACAGGGAGTGTCTAGGGAACCATTGGACTCACTGTGAATTGAACCTGAGCTAAAGTCCATTAATTACCTGACCTTCATAAGTTCCTACTTTAACTGGAGGACCACAATGACATTTTGAGTCCCCTGGAATCAACAGCTCAGAGCCAGTGTCTAGTAGTCCCTGAAATCTCTGATCATTTCCCTTTTCCCAGTGCACAGTTACCCTGTTAAAAGGCCAGAGGTCTCCCTGGAGAAGGTTGGGATAAAGATTAACAGCATATAAATTATGGATAGCGTAGTGAGGTCCTTTCTCAACGGGACTCGGCCTTCCCTGCATTAAAGGGGCTCTGGATGTGTAAACTGGATCAAGTCTGGAAATTGATTGAGGGGCCATAATTCTCTTTTTTAATAATTCAAATTAGTCTTTTGTCTATTCGACCTGGAAGTTTTCTGCTCATGTAAATTGAGTAGAAATGCAGTAGGCTTTGTATCAATTTCACTTCTAGGAAGACTGTGATTAATCAGCCGATGCCAAAGCTCTACAAGAGTAAGACTATTCTGATTGCTGCTTTGGCTCTGCTGTTCATTACAGTAGCAACACTAACTTTGCCTTGGATGATTGAGTGCCACTACTTTGCCCCTGCCACCTTGGGATCCAATTATTCCCCAATTATTCCCATTGAATTTAAATTTTGTAGTTGAGTGAATGAGGTTCCCACTATTAGATCTGACATACAGAGAAGAGCAATTACAGGGCTCTTCAAAGATGCAGGTGCTGCCCTCACAAATCTGTTTCACAAGGCATTGGTCAAGGGACTCTATCAGCTGGGATGAGTAGGTCTAAAGTGACTAATCCACTCCACTATCCCAATATCCCTAAGCCTTTGGATCCTTTCCTTTACATTAAACCAAGAGAGATCAGGTGTTTCCAGCTTGCTCACAGTGGGCCATCCTTTAATCCATATTTTAGCTAATCAAACCAATAAACTATTAGAACCTTTTTTAATTCTCCAAGCTGCAACATTAAAAGCAGAGTCCCTATTTAGTGGGCCCAAATAAATAAATTCAGCCTGATCCAAGTCTATGTTCCTTCCACCATTATCCCATACCCTTAATATCCATTCTCATGCCTGCTCTCCAGATTTCTGTTTATGTAAATTAGAGAACTCAAACAGTTCTTTTTGAGTGTAGCACACCTCCTCATGGGTCACACTTTCAATCTCACCTCTAGGGGTCCACCAGGGCTTTAGTCTAGATATAGGTCTAGAAGCAAACAGAGGTGTTGGGGGTGGCTCCTGAGGAGAATCAACATTATTTTGCCTGGCAACTGCCTCAGGGGAGGCCATTACTGTTGCCTCAGGCAGTGCGGGGTTTATCTCCTCAGACAAAGGTAGAAAGGCTGATGGCAGCATGGGTTGGGGAGGGGATGTTGCCACTACTGGAGATAGGGAAGCTGTTTCTTCTGGCAAAAAAGGTTCATCAGAGTTTACAAGCTCAGTGTCCCCAGCTTCATCAGAATACACCCACATGTCCCCATTCCAAGTTGCAGGATCCCATTCTTTTCCAATCAATGCCCTCACTTTAACAGTAGGCACCTAGTGAAGCTGTGCATGCATCTTTCATTGCAGATCAGCCACTCACACGATAAGAGCTTGTGTCTGCTTATCTACAATTTCAGCTCTTCAGCTCTTTCTCTACAGGAGATAAGACTCTCACTCCGGGCAATCTTAGCAGATTTGAGGCTCAGTATCTGCTTCTGAAGGCAGGAGTTAGAATCCCTGAGTTCATCATTTTCTTTTGTCACTTTGTCCAATGAACTTAGGAGCAACCAACAAGCTTCATATGTTCCTTGGTTCTCCACATACAGTCAAAGGTATTATGTATAGAGTCACTAAATTTCTTGCCTCTCATGAGCGGTGAATCATGAATGTCAAATGCATTTATTTTGCATAACTCTCCACACATGTCACACCAAGGGCTATCAGTGTTCTCCATACTATTAGAAGTACAGTCCTTAGCATTTTTGGGTCTAATCATATTAAGCAGCCAACTCCAGAAACCCCCAAAACAAAAAAAGAACTCCATCCTTAATATTCCGTTCCTCTAGAACCACTCCTGGTACCAAAATTTGTATTAGGATTCTGTAGAGGAATAGAACTAACAGGATATATATATATATATGTATATATATATATATATAAAATAAGTAATAGGGTATATATAATTTCATATATATTAAGTGATTTTAATAACATATATATATAAGTAAATAAAGGAAAGTTTATTAAGTAGTGTTAACTCACACGATCACGAGGGCCCACAATAGTCCATCTGCAAGCTGAGGAGCAAGGAAACCAGTCTGAGTTCCAAAGCTGAAGAACTTAGAGTCCGATGTTTGAGGGCAGGAAGCATCCAGCATGGGAGAAAGATGTAGGCTGGGAGGGTAAGCCAGTCTAGCCTTTTCACATTTTCCTGCCTGCTTTATACTCTGGCCACACTGGCAGCTGATTAGATGGTGCCCACCCAGATTAAGGGTGGGTCTTCCCTTCCCAGTCCACCGACTCAAATGTTAATCTCCTTTGGCAACACCCTCACAGACACACCCAGGATCAATACTTTGCATCCTTCAATCCAATCCAGTTAATACTCAGTAGTAACCATCACAAAGGTGAAATCTAGAGCTTCTTTCTTTAACACAATCTATTTCTGTACTCTTTGCATGAGACTAAAGTTTAAAATTTGAGAAGTTCATATCACAAGTCTCATTTCCAGGTAATGTTTATATTCTTTTTTCTTAGTATAAAACAAAAATGTTGGATTTAGTTATTATAACTCTGGTAACTCACAGATGACTACAAATAGCATCAAAAAGTGAGTTTTATGTCCTCTCCCCTTAAGTCTGGATTGGCCTCTGACTGCTTTGACAAATACAGTGTGGAAGAAATGATGCCATGCAAGTTTTGGGCTTAGAATTCAAAGGGACCTATAGTTTTTTCCTTGGTCTAAGTGGAGCCCTGAGCTAAAATATAAGTTTGACTATCTTGCTGGAGATTTCATGGAAAGGCACTAAGATTACAGGGAAAGGATAAAGGGCCAACCCAGCCCTGCCTGCTAGCTCTCTCCTCCAAGATGCCACACATTTGTGTAAAGTCATCTTGGACATTCCAGACCAGAAAAATTATTAGCTGAACTTCTCCAAATCACCCCAGTTAATCCCAAGTGAGCAATTGAATTGTCCAAGTAAGCACAACTTGAATTCTTCACCCACTTAATTGGGAGATAAAAGGAACATGTATTTATGTCACTAAACTTTGAATGAGTGCATTATGCAGCATTCATATCTGGAACAATAGATTTAAAGCTTCTTTTAAGCAAAGAGGAAGATGACTATGTCTGTGATATTATTTTAGAATTTAGGGAAAAAGCCATGCTTTATCACCCTACCACAAAACTGTAATGAAAACAAAATAATTATCTCTTTATCAGTTTAATCCAAATAGAAGCTTCTTTAACTCTGAAGTAAAAGGGATTGATGCTTGTCACATAAAAGGATAATTGTCAAGTAGTACAATTAGCACATGCAAAAACTTAAAACTATCTCAATATATTATTGTTTTTAAAATAGTAAAAGTTTAGGAAAATTTATAATAGTATATTATATAGACTTCATAATAATGACATTCAAATGTATGCCCAATATAAGAAATTGTTTTAACAAATATTTATTGACTTCTATTATATAAAAAGCTATATGTCTGACCTTCCACAACATGACAAGCACTGGAACTCATATCTTACTGAATATAATGAATATAACTAAATATATAGGTATCTAGATGCTTCATATCTGTCCAGAACATTAACAGCCCCAAATATGTATCACTGTATTAAAGTGACTTTAGTAAGATAATTTGAAAAGAACACATCTGTACAAATTTAGAAAGCTGTGTAACAGAAAAGAGTGCATTAAAGAGTAAAATTGTACATAATGATTCTATTTTAATCATAATAAATTGTAGTGGAATTACTCAGGTTATCACAAGGGCAGAAAATGGCTTGGAAAGCAGTGGTTAAAAAAAGGACATTACTCATATTTTTATGATTTTTTCTTAGACCTACTCCAGATATGCAGGAAAGCATTTTAATCTACAGTTAAAATACCCTCATCAGCCTGGGAAAGGTGGTGTGCTTGAAAAATATGTGAAAATTTAATTTAATGGACTACCCTAAAATAGTATCTCAGTGCAACTATCTACATTCACAATATTAATGTTCGTATCTTATTTGAAAGAACACTATTAGTATAACCAGGTCACTCATGCAAATAAGGAGACTCCCATCTTATAATAACAACTTCCCACCACAATTTGATCAGGCTCAGTGACCTAAAGGTAATAAATGCCTAAGCCAACAAACCAAACAGCAGATACATAAATCAGCTGCCAATAACAGTCTTTCAAGCCATCCAACCCTCTGGGATTGATGTGTTTAATTAAGAAAAATATACTGTGTGGTGTTGAATCACTAATGATGTTGTAAAGCAAATAGTATTTAAATGATTTACCTTGCAATATCTGTGTACTAATTATATTACCAATACTCTATGAATAGTTGATATAAAGAAAATAGAAATAAGATTTATCATGTTGTGAGTTTGAAAATCATGAGCAATCAGCTACTTCTTTGAATCAAAACACAAAAATGACAATCATCATGAAGCGTAAAAATTGCATTTGTTGAAGGTACAGTTGTGGGTTATGCTTTTATTTTCCAATGAGCCTCCAAGGTCCTAACTTTTGATGATCATAGTAGATATATTCTATTCTCTTGAAGAATACACTGTGATAATACTAAGATAATGAGTTCCACCTGCCAAACACATAAACAAACAGAATAGAACAGGTAAAGGTAACAGGACACAGAATAAAATAAAAATCATAAACAATAAGATGTCTGCTGGTTCTTGTGCCTTAACTGGTTGGAGGTTCAGGGAAGATTTGAGGCAATAAATTGATGTCTTACATGAATCCTTCTCTATGTTTTCCTCTGATCCTTACATTAGGACTACAAGTCCATATGATGACACATCCCATATTGAGTACACTTAGTAATTGAGACTAGAATCAACTACTACATTTGAGTCACTATGCAGCCTTGACTTTCTTATAACTGCCTTAGTTTCCTTATCTGGGCCCCAGGATCCTTATCCAAAAGGGAGTGGAATAATAGCATCTACCTCACATAATTATAAAAATTTAGTTAGTAACAAATACAAAGTTCTCAATGTCTGACATAATGTAAGTTCCATAGAAGAATAAAATATGATTCTCAATTGTTATCATGATCCTGACAATGACTAATGACTTGGGACTTCACATCTTCCTACAATACCTTCTAGCAGATAAGACTGCAGTTTTCTTCTCATAAATGGCAGAAACTTAACTTTAAATTTAAATTAACATTAAATTGTAAAATGTACTCTTTATTGTGCTAAACAAATCTTTGTAACGATCTCTAACTAACTACTGTAAGTATAAACATTTGAATCACTGACTAGGATGAAAAAATGTATCACAGCCCATTCCTAGAGTTGTAAGTGGGGTCAATCCTAACTGAACCAAAACATGTTCACATCGAATTTCAAATTTTTTTATTTTTATTTTTATTTTTATTTTTATTTTGAGACCGAGTCTCGCTCTGTGACCAGGCTGGAGTGCAGTGGTGCGATCTGGGCTCACTGGAAGCTCCGCCTCCCAGGTTCACGCCGTTCTCCTGCCTCAGCCTCCCGAGTAGCTGGGACTACAGGCTCCCGCCACCACACCTGGCTAATTTTTTGTATTTTTAGTAGAGACGGGGTTTCACCGTGTTAGCCAGGATGGTCTCGATTTCCTGACCTCGTGATACACCAGCCTCAGCCTCCCAAAGTGCTAGGATTACAGGTGTGAGCCACAGTGCCCAGCCTCAAATATGTTTATGTATGCATTAGCACACTCCAATATTTGAATCCGTATCTGAGGGCTTACTATATATACAATACATGTGTGGTGTGCTGAATGTAGTGTTATGTTCCACTAGATAGTCTAACATTTACTAACCTATAGGATAAATATAGATAAATATGTGTGTGTAAGTGTGTGTTTGGATATACATACTTACAGCCAAAATGTGTGTATGTGGGAAGAGAAGGCAATTTTTTTTAATTTGAAGTTTTTATATAGTAGGGAAAATTGAAACAACAGGGTTTCAGTAGGTAAGAAATGGGATAATTTAAATTAAAGAATATTAAGCAGCATGGAACTTTGCAGTTTGGTGCAATAAACTGACAAAAAAGTTTATATGGGAATAGTGAGAACATAACAAAACTACAATTTGTAATATGCTTTAAAAGTAGTAGATAATGAAATTGAAGGAAAGATGGGCATCACAGTTAAGAGAAGAAAATTGGACTTGATTCCAAGAGGGGAGCCAAATAAATCCTTGAGTCCTCTACTGATATGATATAATCAGAATTTTATAAGGATTGGTCTGGCTTAAATGGACAGAGACTGCAGAAGTTAAAAGAATTGGTTGCCAGATGGTTATAGTAATTTACGGTTGGGGTGATAGAGCAGTGGACTGAGGTAGTGCAGTGGTACAAGCAGAAACAATCAAGGACAGGCTTTCATGGGAAACTGAATTTAGAAGATGGAGGGAAAATATCTAGACAATCATTTTTCTGAGATTTTTAGTTTAGTATGTAAAAATTTATGGTAGTACTAATATAGACGGGTGCAGGGAGAGAAAAGCTAATATTATAGAGTGAATGCCAATTTTAATTGCTGAACTTGTGATTCTTGAAAGAAGAAGTTTAAAATGGAGAAATTTCAGCAAAAGCTGAGATTTATGTACATAGGAGATTATGTATATAGGAGTGAGGCCCATGTGAGAGGTCAAACCTAGAGCATCTCAATGAAATCCCCCGTATTTCATATATTTCAATGCCAAACCTGAAAATTACACTAGACTTCTGAATTTCAAGTCAAGGAATGCTCATTTAAAATATCTCCTTTAGTTAGGTCTCCTTTTATCAATTCTGCCACTTTCATTAATTCTACCAATTCTGCTGAAAAGAATAAAAATGCATTTTCACAGAGTGATTCCAATGACTGGAATCCAACTTATTATTTATATATAATTGTGTTGTCTTTATTTAGATTAAATTTGTTGTTTTGTACAAATCAATGGTACCTAAGAATTTAAGCTATCCAAAATCTCTGTTTTGTAAATTGTCTTTAGTTATTAAGGAAATAAAGCTTGTAGTCTAATTTGTGGAATCAGGAAGTTTGCTTTGACTAAAATAAAAGAAGAATGAAGTTATAATCAATTTAATGTCTTCTGCTCTCAGTAAAAAGCAAGAGGCACATCTTACCTTATAAGCTAAATGCAAAACAGATGTTGTTCAGTGAGTTTGACTCTGGACCATTTTAATTTTTTACTTTTAAGACAACATTTAAAGATGCCAGATTGTTCTAATCACAAGTGTCAACCATTCATTAGCTTAATGGAAAAAGGTAACAGATTATGTATATAATAGTCACCCGGGGAGAAGATATACATTTACAGCCCATAACTCTTATGTAGATAGATTGTAGACATAATAATCTTCCACAGGAGAGAGAGAGGTAAACAATTACTCTAATGGAAAGCAACAAAATGTGATTAACATTAAATGCTACCCAAAGACAGATATTTGTGGTGAGAATGACATAGAGGACAACTATATAACTTGGCCTTATATTTTGTACAACATAGGTAAGGAAAACAGCTGTTTTGAGATGCCTCAGGTGAAGAACTGTTGTAGATTTGCTTTTTATTTTTGAAGGAATCCAAAATATATTTTTCCTGGCATGGTATTTTCCTGGCATGGTAAATTGAGTTCCTAAAGTGGATTCCAAAAAATAACTCAATTCTCTGTGAATATGGTGAGCTATAACTCCCATGATTGTATTAGTTTTTATGTCGCAGTTGATGTTAAGATAGAGAGATTATCTTCCTGGTCTTTCGTATATAATTACATGAGCCCTTAAAAGCAGAGAACTTTCTTCATCTGATGGCAGAAGTCAGAGAGATTTAAGGCATGAGAAGGACTAGATGTACAGCTGATGAACTGATGATTCAATGGGCCACGTGAAAAGAAATTTGGTGGCTTTAGGAACTGAGAAGTATCACTGGCTAAAAGCCAGCAAGCAAAGGAGAACCTCAGCCATACCCTGCAACGAACTAAATTATGCCAATAATGGAATGAACTTGAACAATTCTCCCATGAGAATCCATGTGACGACGAACAACTTGAGTTTGAACTTGTAAGACCCTGAACATAGAACTTAGGCAAGCCCACCTCTAGACTTTAGACTTATGGAACTCTGACTTTGAAAAAATAACGTTAGAGAAAAAATTATTGGTTTTATTAAAGTTCAAAAATCAAACACTTGCCATGTGTTAAATGCCTACATTATGGACTTTTAAATATCATTTTAAATATAAAATATGAATATCTGTGAATAAGCAAAATGAAGATGTGCCATGATTCAAAGTTAATTTAAAAGAGAGATGCTTAGGAAGAATGCAATAATATAGCCAAAATGCCATAATGGCATTTTTGGTCAACGACAGGCCACAATCATGGTGGTTCCATAAAATTATAATGGAGCTCAAAGATTCCTATCACCTAGTGACACTGTAGCTGTTGTGAGGTCGCGGCACAATGCATTACTCACTTTTTTCTAATGTAAACACCCTGCTGCTCTGCCGGTCATAGAAATGTCTAGCACATATGATTATGTGCAGCATATAATACTTGATAATTACAATAAATGACTATGTTACTGGTTTAGGTATTTACTATGCTCTACCTTTTATCGTTATTTTAGTGTGTACCCCTTCTACTTATAAACAAAAGAACATAAGTGTAAAACAACCTTAGGCAGGACTTTCAGCACATATTGCAGAAGAAGGCATTGTTGTCATAGGAGATGACAGCTCCATGTGGATTATTGTCCCTGAAGACTTTCCAGTGAAGCAAAATGTGGAGGTGAAAGACAGTGATTTGAATGATCCTGACCCTGTATGTGTTTGTGTCTTCGTTCTTAAAAAATATTTAAAAAGATATATATGTGTATATATATGAATTTTAAATAGGAAAACGCTTATAGAATAAGGACATAAATAAAATATTTTGTACAGCTGTACAATGTGTTTGTGTTTTGAGCTCTTATTACAAAAGAGTAAATAAGTTAAATAAATTAAGTTTATAAAGTTAGACATTTACAGTAAGCTAAGGTTAATACATTATTGAAAAAGAAACTTTTTTTATACATCTACTATATAGTAGTGCACAGTAATGTCCTAGATCTTCACATTCACTAAACACTCACTCACTGACTCACCCAGAGCAGCTAGCAGTTCTGCAAGCTCCATTCACGGGGTCTATACGGTATAGCTTTTTTAAAAAATATATTTTATATTGAATTTTTACTGTACCTTTTCTACATTTAGATATGTTTAGATACACAAATACTTACCTTTATAATTGCCAACAGTATGCAAGACAGTAACATGCTGTATAGCTTTACAGCACAGGAGCAACTGGTTGTACCATGTAGCCTAGGTGTGTAGTGGGCTGTACCATCGAGGTTCATGTAGGTACACTTGGTGATGTTTGCACCAAGACAAAATCACCTTATGGTACGTTTTTTAGACTGTATCCTTGGCATTAAGTAACACATGACTACACATATATCTTTATTTTGCATATTAAGTATTAAACTGAGACAGTATTTCAAAAAAATATATTTGACTTATGTAGTCAGGCTTATCAATATATGACAAAATGCAACATGTGGCTAAATATAAATTCTGAGTTTATATTTTCTTTGAATTGCCATCATATTATTTATTAAGTATTTAATTTATTTGCACTTATATATGAGAAAAAGAATGGTACTTTTGATCTACAGTTGCCTCATGCTAAGATTTCTCTTAATAAGGACTTAAATATTTAAGAAATTTCCTCTTTATAAGGAAATAAATAAAAATAAAGGTCATTGTATTGCAAAAGTGATTAAAAGAAATAACAAATATTCATCACTATTTTTAAGGGAGGCTGATCCAGGGTGCACTGTGGCAGGTGGCAGTATAGATTTTTGTGAAGCAGCAGTGTGCTGTGATATGAGTAGCAGATGAAGAAGGAAGGAAATGAAGTCACTCAATTCTTATATGGCATAATTACTCTTATATTTGGAATCAACATGTGGAATTTCTAGATGTGAGTAACTCATTGTGCTGTGCCCTCCTGCTCGTTTCTTTTCTATAGCTACAATGTCACTAGGTGATAGCAATCTTTTAGCTCCATTATAATTTTATGGAACCACCATCATTGTGGCCTGTCATTGCCCAACATTCCATTGTGGCATTTTGGCTATATTATTGCACTCTTCCTAAGCATCTCTCTTTTAAATTAACTTTGAATCATGGCACATCTCCATTTTGCTTATTCATGGCTATTCATGAATATTCACGTTGCATTTCCTGTGTATTTTTGTCTCTCTCTTGTGATTATTTTGCCACTCATTTCTAGTCAAATGTGTCTGTCTCCCAAATTTGTGGAAAATAATAATTCCTTGATTTTCCTATCTCATTCTTTTACTGTTTTTTTTTTACATTTTTTTCCCCCGGTATTATGAAGCTTTTTGAATCTGTTGGGCATATATTTTTTTCTATATGATCACACTGAAGAATACAAAATATCAACTCTGCCTATTTATATTAGGGTTACTTATTTTGATGGCTTTAATATTAAGTGATCATCATTTTAAATCATGATTCAAGAGTAATAAATGTGACTTGATCTCTACTTGATTGTACAAATGAACCATGAAAATGATCCAGCATGATTTGCAGATGGCCAGATTAGAAAACACTTTGAATCACTAGAGTTGAAGCTTCTGAATAAAACAGGTAAGTTATTTTTCACTCACTCTCTCCACTATCTTCATTTTTCTTTGTCTTCCTTCCATGATATTACAGTTAAGCAATTTTCAGTAAGATCACAAATCTGTTTCTAAATGCAAAATACTTTTTAAATTCCTTATCACATAACCTATCAACATCTGATAATATTGGCCATTCCCTCCTTAAATCACCCTTACCTCTGAATATCTTAGCTTGTGTTCTTCCTACTCTCTCCATCATTTCTTGCCCATATTCCTATTTGTTCCCATCCTCTTCTTCCCAGTCATGAAATGTTGGAGTCCTCAAAGTTCTCTCATAGGTCTAATTTCTTATTCTGTATTTTCCCTGTAGATGATCTCAACTACCAATTATAAGCAGATGACTACTCCTTATTTTGCATAACGAATATAGACTTCTCTCAATTTATCTAACTGCCAATTTACAATTTCCTCTTAGATGCCTGACAGCAGCTGAAACTTAATATTCCAGAAGCCAAGGTTTAAGACTTTATTCATTTGTTAGTTATCTATCACTATGCAACAAATTACCACCAAACTGGGTGGATTAGTAAAAATCTTTATGTATTTATTTTCTCTCACAGTTTCTCTAGTTAAGAAATTTGAAAATGGCCTGACTAGATTATTTTGGCTTGAGGACTCTCAGGAGATTCACTTCAGATTTTGTTCCTTACTGCAACCATTTGAAGGCTTTATTGCAGATAGAGAATACTCTTCCAAAGTGCCTTAATTACATGATGGACTAATCGGTGCTGGCAGTTATCAGAAGTCCTCAGATACTCTCCACAAGTACGTTTCTTGAGGGTTAAGTATCCTCATAACAACGGATGACTTCTTCCAGAGTGAGAAATCCAAGAGACAAAGCTGGATGCTGCAAAATTATCTACACAGAATTCTATTGGTTACCCAGGTCAGTCATGATGCAGAAGGAGAAGGCAGGTCTCCAGAATGTGAGGATAATTGGCAGGGCACAAGAAGTCACCGCACTAAAATAGTGAGGATTATTGGAGCCATCTTGAAACCTCACTTCCATACTGCATATGCTTATATTTTTCTATACTTTTGGTGAAAATAGTTTGGCAAGCTAATAATCTAAGAGTCATTCTTGAAAGCTCCCTCCCTTTTAATATTTCATATTCACTTTATTGCTTATCCCTGTATTTTTTGCCTCTTCAATTATGTTTACTTTTATTTTATTTCTCTTTTTATTTTTCTAGAGACAGGGTCTCATTCTGATGCTCAGGCTGGAGTGTAGTTGTGCGATCATCATTCACTGCAGCTTCAAAATCCTGGGCGTAAACTGTCCTCCCACTTCAGCCTCCAGAGTAGTTAGGACTGCAGGCACATGCTAACATCCTGGCTATTTTTTTTTTTTTTAGAGATGGAGTCTCAATATGTTTCCCAGGCTGGTCTGGAACTCCTGGCTTCAAACAATCTTCCTGCCTCAACCTCCCAAAATGCTGGAATAACAGGAGTTGAGCCATCATTCCTAGACTCAGATGTTTCAAATCTACTAATTTATGGATGTTACTGATACCACCTTAGCCCAGATATTTCCAATTGCAGGTGTTTTTATTTGCCTGAAGTCATTTACTAGCACTGCAGTTAAAGTAAACTTTTTAAAACACAAAATACATTGTGCCATATGCCAACTGAAAATATACATGCATACCTCAGTTTTTGGGCCTCACTTTATTGCACTTTACAGATGTTGTATTTTTTTTTTGCAAATTGAAAGTTTTTGGCAATTCTGCATTGAATAAATCTATCAGAGCCATTTTTCCAACAACATATGCTCACTTCATGTCTTTGTGTCACATTTTGGTAATTCTTACAATATTTTAAACTTTATCATTATTATTAAATTTATTATGGTGATCTGTGATCAGTGATCTTTGATGTTAACACTGTAATTGTTTGGGGGCACCAGGAACTCTGTGTATATATAATGGCAAACTTAATCGACACATGTTGTGTATGTTCTGACTGTTCCACCAACCAGACTCTGCCCTGTCTCTCCCTATCCTAAGGCCTCCTTATTCCCTGAGACACAAAAGTATTGAAATTAGGCCAATTAAAAACTCTACAATGTCCTCTACATGTTCAAGTAAAAAGGAAGAGTCACAAGTCTCTTACTTTAAATCAATAGCTAGAAATGATTAAGCTTAGTGAGATGGCATGTCAAAAGCAAAGACAAGCGGAAAGCTAGGCCTCTGTGCCAAACAGTTACTTACCCAAGTTGTGAGTGCAAAGGAAAAGTTATTGAAGGAAATTAAAAGTGCCACTTCAGTGAACACGCAGACGGTAAGAAAGTGAAACAGCTGACCGGGTGCGGTGCCTCATGCTTGTAATCCCAGGGCTTTGAGAGGCTGAGGCGGGCGGATCACGAGGTCAGGAGTTGAAGACCAGCCTGGCCAACATGGTGAAACCCTGTCTCTACTAAAAATGAAAAAAAAAAAAAAATTAGCTGAGCATGGTGGCAGGCAACTGTAATCCCAGCTACTCGGGAGGCTGAGGCAGGAGAATCACTTGAACCTGAGAGGCAGAGGTTGCAGTGATCCGATATTGCACCACTGCATTCCAGCCCAGGTGACAAAGTGAGACTCCTTCCCCTCCCCCCCCACCCCCCACCCTAGCCCCAATAAAAAAGAAAAATGAAAGTGAAACAGCCCTATTGCTGATATGGAGAAAGTCTTGAAGATCTGGATAGAAGATCAAACCAGCCACAGTATTATTTTAAGCTAAAGCCTAACCCAGAGCAAGGCCCTAACTCTATTCAATTGTATGATGGCTGAGAAAGACAAGGAAGCTGCAGAAGAAAAGTCTGAAGCTAGCAGTTTTGTTCATGAGGTTTAAGGAAAGAAGCCATCTCCACGACATAAAAATACAAGGTGAAGCAGCAAGTGCTGATGAAGAAGCTGCAGCAAGTTATCCAGAAGACCTAGCTAAGATCATTGATGGAGGTGGGTACATTAAACAAAAGATTTTCAATGTAGATGAAATAGCCTTTTATTGGAAGAAGATCCCATCTAGGACTTTTATAGCTAGGTAGGAGAAGTCAAGCCTAGCTTCAAAGGACAGGCTGACTGTCTTGTCGGGGACTAACGCAGCTGGCGACTTTCAGTTGAAGCCAATCCTTATTTGCCATTCTGGAAATCCTAGGGTCCTAATAAATTATGCTAAATTTATTCTGCCTGTGCTCTATAAGGGGAACAATAAAGGCTGGATGATAGCGTATCTCGTTACAGTGAAGTTTACTGAATATTTCAAGCTCATTATTGAGACCTACTGTTCAGAAAAAATGATTTGTTTCAAAATATTATCTCTCATTGACAATGCTCCTAGTCACCCAAGAGTTCTGGTAAACATGTACAAGGAGATTAATGTTGGTTTCATGCCTGCTAATACAATATTCAAACTGCAGCCCTTGGATTAAGAAGCAGTTTCAAATGTTAAGTCTTATTATTTAAGAAATGCATTCCATAAGGCTGTAGCTGCCATAGATGGGGATTCTGCTTATGGATCTGGGCAAAGGAAATTGAAAACTTTCTGGAAGTAATTCCCTTTTCTAGATGTCATTAAAAACATTTGTAGTTCATGGGAAGAGGTCAAAATAACACGAAGAGGAGTTTTGAAGAAGTCCATTTCTACCCTCATGAATGACTTTGAGGGGTTTCTCCATGATGATGGAGAAAATATCTGTAGATGTGGTGGAAATAGCAAGGAAATTAGAATTAGAAGTGGATTCTGAATATGTGACTGAATTGCTGCAATCCTATGATCAGACTTAAACAGAAGAGAAATTGCTTCTCATGGATGTGGAAAGGAAGTGGTTTTTTGAGATGGAATCTACTCCTGGTGAGGATGCTGTGAACACTGTTGAAATAACAACAAATAATTTAGAATATTACCTAAACTTAGTTGATAAAGCAGAGGCAGGGTTAGAGAGGATTTATTCCAATTTTGAAAGAAGTTCTACTGTGGATAAAACACTATCAAACATCATTGCATGCTACAGAGAAACCTTCCTTGAAAGTAAGTCAACTGATGTGATAAACTTTATCATTGTTTTATTTTAAGAAATTGCTACAGCCACTTTAACCTTCAACAATCGTCACCCTGATCAGTCACCGGCCATCAGCAGCAAGTCAAGACCTTTCTCCAGCAAAAAGATTGTGACTTGCTGAAGGCTGAGATGATCATTCACAATTTTTAGTAATAAAGTATTTTTAATAAAAATGTATACTTTTTTTAGATATAATGATATTGCACACAATAAACTACAGTATAGTGTGAACATAACTTTTATATACACTGGGGAACCCACAGATTTGTTACTCACTTTGCTGGGGAACCCAAAAGTTTTTTTTTACTCACTTTACTGCAATGCTTGCTTTATTATAGGTTTGGCATTTTCCTACTTCACCAGCTACAACTCTTGTGATATTCCCCTGTCTCTATGTTTTCAGACATACACAGAACCATTTAGGTTTTTTGGTTTGCCATAATCTTGTGCACATGGAGATTTAGCTATCCTTCTAACCATATTACTAATTTATTTCATGTTTTCTCAGTTAATTAACATCATATCTCTTTTTTATATCTTACTTCCTCAAGAAAAATTCACATTTCCTCTGACTAGGATAAATTTTGTATAATATGTTACCAGTGCAAGATTCTTGCACTCCTATTTCTTACAGGGTTATAATTTTACTTTTGTGGGGGCTTCCCCTTTGTGTATCCTATCTGTTTAGCTGCATTAGTGTTCACCACATTTTATGCATCTTTGTCTTTGTGATTTTCCGTTAAACCAAAAACCAAGAATAGGGAGGTAGGAATATTATAAGATTTTTGCTTATTTGTTTTGCTTTTGTTCGTCATCATAAAGCTGACTATCAATGTACTATTAAATACTTACTGAAGAGAAGTCCCTAATTGCTGCTGTGGTGTATACAAAAAAAATGAGTTATGGTATCCAATTGGGTTTGAAAAAGTCAACATAATCATGGTAACATCATGTTTAGGTAAAGGATTCAGTAACATGTGCTAAGGTTAAGGAAAATTGTGTTTTGAGAGAGAGGAACTAGTTCATCTCCATTGTGTTGTATTCCTAACATTTGCAAACTCATAGTACTTAAATCAACTTTCTTTATCCTTTGGCCACATTTGTACAATACTATGCCAATACTCGGCCTATTTGATAACAACCATTGAAAAAACAAAGTACATGGCCTACAAACCCACAGCCAAAATAAATCTCATAAGTATACGAATATTTGATCTGGTGAGCTAATTAATCAGTTAATTC
This sequence comes from Pan paniscus, assembly GCF_029289425.2. Taxonomy (NCBI): domain Eukaryota; kingdom Metazoa; phylum Chordata; class Mammalia; order Primates; family Hominidae; genus Pan; species Pan paniscus. Next base: position 40,831,675 of record NC_073258.2, on the reverse strand, counting down.
ATGGCTACACAATAATCCTAGGAAGACATGCAACTCAAACACTTAAGCACCTGGCATATGTAAAACATTATACCATGTGTTTATCTACATAAAAGACCATACGATATGTTCATTTAAGTTGCTTAATGTTTATTCAGTAAGATAACTTTGACATAGCTATTTATAATTTAAGTTAAATTGTAAAAAGTGTCCTAACATGGCATAAAGTGTCTTCCTTATGCTCTAGAACAGTTTTTCTTGAGGGTTGGGAATTTTCAGGCTTATCATTCATCTTCTGCCATTTCAGTAATCCACCAATACTACTATTGCCATTGTACAAAAGCAAAAGAAAATACATGTCTCAGTGAATCAAATGTTGACTTTTATTAAAACACCAGAGAAACTATTCTGATAAGAAAGTCACTGAGTAATACCTGATCCTGTGCCTCTCAGCCCCAAATTTTTAGAAACAAGTTAAATACTTTGCTTGGAGCCTACTATTGTGTAAATTTTCATAGGCAACCTCTTAACCAATAGCTCCAGGTCAAAAACCGTCTCCAGCCCAGTAGCATATCTTCATGAACTCAATAATTATCATGAAACTTACATTTTAGCTATTTTGTTTTCTATCCCAGTTAGAGAAAATTGCTAGAATTTTAGAAAAATAAAGTTAATTCACTAGTTTTAAACAATGAGAGCTTTTGTGTGGGTGTTTGTGTGTGTGAGCTTTTAGCAAAAAGAAAAGATGCTAGCTGCCTTGTTCAAACATTTAAGAGAGCTTCTTGACAAACATAAGTTTTATCACTAATGCTAACAAAGCACAGTGGAGAAAGAAAGTGGCAAATCAGAAGCTTAATTGAGGTACAAAATGAAGTGACTGGTAGTGTGATTTCAAGTGGATTTGGAAAGGCTGCCTGGAAGAAATAGTATGGAAATATTAAAAATAGGTTGTTCTGTGGAACACAGCATATACAGAAGAAAGAGCTCCAGGCAAGAAAAAACATGATGAACAAAGCATTGCATTTGAAAACTGCCAACTATGTTTGGTAAATAATGAGTCTCAAATGGTGATACTAAATATTCAGTGTATGGCAGCATGGAGTAAGCACTGTGAATGTAAATTATTTGCAGGTCATACTATGAGGGAAGAGTTGGATTATATTCTGCAGACAACATATTTACAACTTTTCATTAGGAACACATAGCCTTAGAATTTATATATTTGTGAATCCAAATGCCTAATGTGCACAAATTTGGTAGTTGACATTAATTTCCAAGAAATTTAAAAATGTATAATTAGGTCTTTTAATGATTATTTTTAAAATTTAACTTAAGTTAATCTTCATAAGAAATCAATTTATATTTATACTAAATATACACTGTTATTCTCCTTGTTCTTATGGTAGGGGAAGAAATAGGGTGAGGAATAATGAAAACATATCAAAACCTCTTCTTCAGTTCATGAATCCCTCTTCAGCATGTAATAATATACCTGTTTTTCCACAACTCAGAACTTTTCAGAAGTGTGTAATCACATGATATCAAACTCTAGAAGGTTTATAAGATTTCATTCTAATATTAATCTTTTTTTTTTGCTATCCTAAACATTATTTCTCTAAGCAAAAGGGATTTTTTTTATCTTGATTGAAACAGGTTTAAGTCAAATGCAGAATGCTAAGAAAAGGTTTGCATTGCTTTGCTGACATCTCACGAAGTCTACAAAAGCCACTCTGAACACTCAATAACATCAAATGTTAGCCATTATATTTTGGTTCATCTTTAGATATTTTTCTGTTTTTTTTTTTTTTTTTTTTGCCTTTGCGAGACACTGTATGAGTCTCAGGTAATTAGAAGCTGATTAATCAAATTCGTAGCACCTCATTTGGTTGCTTATATTTTTTCACTGCTGCAATGAATTCTGCCTTTAGCTAATGGATGATGGTGCTGATAACAGGACATTTTAATCATGGTGCACTGATGATAGATGGTCATTCTAGTTAATCAAATGTCATTTGACAGAGTATTGTCTTTGGAGTTTGCACAGGTAGTGATTCAAAGGTAGGAGGCATGTGGTGGAGTAGAAGAAACATTGTAAGATTGCTTTAAATAATGTTGTTTGACCATGACATGAAAAATGAGAGACTGAATCCTGCAAGAATTTTTAAACCAACATTTACAATAGTTACTAAAATAAACTGTGATAAAAAACTTATAAGAAAAATTATATTTAGTTAAACATTACATACTGAACTGTTTTGCAAATCAACTGTATTTTTACATTTTACTTTATTTAACTACAAACATATGCTAAGAGAATGGCCAATATACTGTGAATTTATCTATTGTCATCGAAATCATTTTTGGAAGGATAGATGCCTGGCATATGAACTTTTGTTTTAAAAACTACAGATTTTAAAAATGCACAAAATATACAATTTGTTGAATAGATTTTGCTTAAAATTTGAGAAAGCTTCATAATATTTTTATGATTTTTTACATGTATGAAGAGACAGATACTATCACTATAAACATAATTGTGGGACTTCTTGTTTAGCATGGTAGAGGGTAGGGTAAAACCACAGTTCAAAATTTTCAAAAAATAAAAATAGAAAAGTAGCAACAATATTAAGCCTGTAGCTAATGGAAGAGTGATGTCATGCAAAAAAATAATCTTTAGGGGTTTGGCTTGATGCAGCCAAGTAAAATATGTAGGAGCATTGCCTAAGCTAATATTCTTTTATAGAAAATAAATCCCCAGGAACTCATGTTAAACCAGAAGGGCAAAATCTATGGCCATAAAGGAAGAGGATTTGTCTTTATAAAAATTATCCCTTGTGACAATAATGTTGTATAAATAAGCATCTCAAAACTCAGACATAAAGGAACTAATTATTTATTTTGCTAATGATTCTGCAGTTAAAAGACTTAGAATAAAAAAGGGATAATAGTACTTTTTATGTGGAGAACCCTTCTGTGGCTTTAACCACGTAATAAACTTTAACATTACCAGTTATAAATCATGTTGATATGTGCCCTTCCAACATGATGCTGCGAAAGTTACTCTTTGTCTCTGTGCTATTCTTCTTACCTTTAGTTGAATCATGAGAACACATCTGATATATCCAAAAAAGGGACACTCTTTAAAATAACTGACCAGTAGTCTTTGAGATTCTCAAGTTTATTAAAAACAAGAAAAGATTGAGAAACAGTTACAGATTAGACGGAACAAAGGAGACACAGGGACAAAATGCAATCTGATATTGTGAATTATATCATGGAACAGAAAAAATAAACATTTGTGTAAAACTGCTAGAAATCTGATTAAAGTCTGCAGTTTAGTTAATGTTACAAATGTTAATTTCTTAGTTGTGATAAGTGCCCCATGATTATGGAAGATAGGAGAAGCTGGGCGTAGCTCTAGCAATATATAGGATTAACAGACTTAACATATCAAAGAGAATTAGTGAAGGAAGGTTCCAAACTGAAATTCAAAAATAAAACATAAAAAGTATTCTTAAAGAGTGTTTAGGAGATATGTGGGATGAAATAAAATCTTCTAAAATAACAGAAATTTGAATTTCAGAAATAATGTAGAGAGAGAATGGGGATGATATAATATTTAAAGTTATATTTTTGAGAGTTTCCAAAAACTGATGAAAAACATTACTCTGTAGAGCCAAATACCTTGTGGATTCTAAGCAGAATAAATATAATGGAAGCCATTCATAGGCACCCCAGAGGCAATCTGCTTAAAGCTAAAGTGAAAAGAAAATATTCAAAACAGTGTGGGGCAGGGTAGAGCATCATAACAACATAAAAAACACAGCAAAAGACTCAACAGAAGTGACAGAAGTCAAGGAAAGGGAAGGATACCTTTAAACTTTAGATGAGAAAAGAAAGGACGGAAAAAAAAAAGCTGTCAACCTAAAATTCTATACCCAGTGAAAACATTCTTCAGAACTAAAGGCAAATTTTAGTTGTCCTGTGAGTGCAGCAAGAAAAACAAATATCAGAAAGGATAATTGTATGAGTACAGAAAGCAATGTTAATTATATCTCATGATGTTAAAAATTATGTAAAATCAAAATGCATGATAACAGTAATGTAAAATGCCACAAGGATGTAAATGGAGGAAAAGTATTCTAAGATTCTAGCAGTATCAGAAGTTGCATTTAGAATGTTATAAGAACTACATATTTTTATCTTGGGTAAGAACTTAGAGGGGAAAAAGTCTTCTATGAAGTTAATTAAAAAAAATATATATATATATGCACCAATAAAAAGGGGACAAATGGTGGAAAAAAGAATGTATAGAAATTGGGTCAAATAAAAAAATAGAGAGATGTTGACATAAGCACAACCATATTGTTAGTTATGAGAAATGTATATGAACTATACTATACATTAAAGAATAAAAGTATAAAAAATTTGTAAAACCAAACTACATATGCCATTTATAAAAGGCATATTAAGTATAAGGAAACATTAGTTGAAAGTAAAAGAAGGAAAATGATATGCCATACCACAGCACTCCTAGAAGAGTTGGCCTTTCTATACCAATATCATCCAAAGAGGAGTTTAAGGCAAGATGCAGTATTAATGTCAAATTTGAAAGTTTGAAATAATAAAGGAGCCAATTCACTCTATATAACACTTTTAAATACACTTGCATCCCAAAATATATATTTGAGATGTAAAGACAAAATTTGAAATAACTGAAAGGAAAAATTAATACTCTATTGTATTGACACAATTTAAGGCATATCTGTTATTGTTAACAATATAAAAACATAATAATAATATTAACAATATGATGTTTGATATGGTTTGGATGTTTATCTCTTCCAAATCTCATGTTGAAATGTGATCCTCAGTGATGGAGGTGGGGCCTAGTGGGGGGTGTTTGGGTCATCGGGGTGGATCCCTCATAAATGGGTTGGTGCCCTCCCCACTGTAATGAGTGAGTTCTTACTCACTTAGTTCACAAAAGAGGTGGTTGTTCAAAAGAGCCTGACATCTCTCCTGTTCTCTCTCTTGCTATGTCACATGCCTGTTCCCCCTCCACCTTCTGCCATGAGTAAAAACTTCCTGATGCCTCACCAGAATCGAAGCAGAATCCAGTACAGCCTGCAGAACCATGAGCCAAATAATCCCCTTTTCTTTATAAATTATCCAGTCTCAGGTATTCCTTTATAGTAACACACAATGGACTAGTACCATGGTTCATAAAGCACTTTTCAAGACGTTTTAAAACACCAAAATCATTCAGAGAATCTTCACTGATGACAGTGAAATGAAGCTAAAAGTAAACTCAGGAAAGATAAACAGAAAACTTCCCTCCTATTTTAAAATTAAGCAACACACTTCTAAATAAGCCATAGGATAAAGGAAACCCCATGGAAAACACGGAATTTATTTAACTGAATAATGGAGATATGATATACGAAAATTTGGTGGATGAATATACATCAATGATTGGATGGAAATTTGTAGCCTTCAGTTGATATGTCAGAAATGAAAAAACTCTAAAAACAATCTATCTATCACAGGAAGTTCCAAAAAGAAGAGAAAATGAAACCCTCAACAAAATTAATGAGAAATAATTAAGTATAAGTATAAATTTTGAAATGGAATATGGGATCATAAGGAAAATAAATAATGCCAATATCTGATTCTGAGTACACCAATGTTAAATTTACATGAGCTAGATTCAGTCATTTCAAAATGCACATAAACTTCAAAAGATCATGTTGTATACCATAAATACATAAAATAATATCTATTAATTTTAAATGATAATACTAATATAAGATCAAGAAAAACATTTAGAAAATATAAATTATCCAGAGAAAAAATAAAAAACCAACAGATTACTATAAGTCATGCAGATATTTAAAAATAAGGAAAGAATACTAAGAACAATATTTGACAAACTGGGCAACTTTTTAAGAAACAGGACATCAAAACTAACCCATAAAAAAATAGAAAATCTGGGCATTACTAAATTTAGTTTAAACAATTCAATTCATTAGTTAAAACAGGGGTCCCCAACTCCCCCGGGCTGCAGACAGGTACTTGTTTGTGGCCTATTAAGAACTGGATCACACAGCAGGAGATGAGCGGCCAGCAAAGGAGCATTAGCACCTGAGCTCCACCTCCTGTCAGATCGGTGGCAGTGGCATTAGATTCTCATAGGAGTGCAAACCCTATTATAAACTGCGCATGTGAGGAACGCAGGTTGCACACTCCTTATGAAAATCTAATTAATGCTTGATAATCGGAGGGAGAATAGTTTCATCATGAAACCATCCACCAAACCTGTCCATGGAAAATATTTTGTCTTTCACAAAACAAGTCCTTGGTGCCAGAAAGTTTGGGGACCACTTGAGTTAAAATATTGACATTCAAGAATTGCAGAATTCATTCTTTGGCAGTAAATTCTACCCAGTATTTTTGAAAGTGACAGCATAAGTCTTACAAAAACAAGTTCTGCCAGGAGGCCAAGGTAGTGTTACCGGCAGGTCTTTGTTCTTAGAGCTCACATAGAGCTCCCAGGATGGTGGTGGCGGCTCCCAAGATGGCAGCAAGCCTTTTGTTCTCTGACCTGAGGCTCTTGGCCTCACAGATTCCAAAGAATGGAACCTTGGGCCATGCTGTGAGTGTTATAGCTCTATTAGAAGGCATGGGTCATGGAAAAGAACCATGGAACCCAGCGACTAGTGTTCAGCTTGATTAGGATGAACCCGGGTACTTGGCCACACAGGAACAAAGGTGAGCCTCTAGCCTGAATGGGAGCAGCAATGGGCACCTCCCTGGATCAGAAATGCAGTGGACACCCTGCTGGATCCAAAGTGGTGGAAGTCAATGGTGGGTCTGCAATGGCAGCGAACAGCAGTGGTGGAAGGTGAGCGAAAGCTCAGCTCGAGCTGGAAAAAACATGGACCAGAAGAGTGTTCAGTTGCAAGATTTAATAGAGTGAAAACAGAGCTCCCATACAATGGGAGGGGACCCAAAGGGGGTTGCCCACTTCCGGCTCGAATGCCTGAGGTATATGTCCCAATCATTGTCCCTCCCCCTGTGCTCTCAGGTGATATATGATTTGACTATTTCTTTATCTCCTGCTTTTGGCCTAATTTGTATTTTAGTGAGCCCTCTTTACTACCTGATTGGTCGGGTGTGAGCTGAGTTACAAGCCCCATGTTTAAAGGTGGGTGAGGTCACCTTCCCCAGCTAGACTTAGGAATTCTTAGTCGGCCTAGGAAATCCAACTAGTCCTGTCTCTTAGTACGCCCTCTCAACAGGAAAACCCAAGTGCTATTGAGGAGGTTGGCCGATGACAGTTCTTAACTGCTTCCTGCTGAACTGGGGCGTAGTAGGGGTCATGCAGTTGAAATTTCCTCAGGAAGGGTGCCTTTGATGTCATTAACATTGGAGCACGGGCTAGTTGGCCAGTCCAGGGGTCGGCGGGAGATCTTGATCATGGACTGCATCTGGGGCTCCATTTGAAGAATGATTTGTAGTTTTACAGCTTTGATTCTGGAAGAGACAAACTTAACAAGGAGGTTAAAGATACAGGGATTGATATGTATGGCCTGAAGTGACGGTAAATATTTCTTTGCCACATTTCACAGGCCCTGACTATCTACTTGATAGTTTTGAAAAGTCCTCATCCAGTAAATAATGATTTGGCCATCTGATGGGTGCTATCAAATGCCTAAGTGAAAGGTGTGGTGAAGGATTTTAAGTAATTTCCAATGGTTAGCTGCAGGCAAAAGTATTTTTCCTTCTTTGGTGGCTAGCCATCCTGAGGGGATGAAACTATGTCCTCTTGAGGTTCCCCATTCTATTTCTTCTGCTGAGTACTGGGGCTTGGTTTCCTGGAGGGGATTACCCCATACTAGGGGTCCCTCTATAAGCATTTCTAATGGAGGGTCCCACCTTGTGGCTCTTTTGGCTTCAATATCCGCTTGGAGGTTCCCTTCTATTTAGCTTTCTTTTCCTTTCTGATGACCCCGGAAGTGTAAGACTGCCACCTCTTTTGTTTCTCTACACCCAATAATATTCTTCTAATGGCTTCCTGATGTTTGATAGGTGTTTCCTCAGAAGTTAGGAATTCCTTTTCTCTCCATATTGCTGCGTGGGCATGGAGGACTAAGTAAGCACACTTAGAGTCTGTATATATGTTTAACCTTTTTTCCTTCTCCTAATTCTAGTGTATAATAGCCCCTGCTTTTGCTAGGATGTTTCTTCCTAACAAAGGAGTGGGGCTTTCAGGCATAATTAGAAAGTTATGTGAAAGGAGTAAAGTTCCCCAGTCACAACTTAGTGTCTGGGAGAAGTATCTAGTGACTGCCTGTCCTAGGACCCCTCGGATAGTGACAGATCTACAGGACAGTTGTCCAGGACAGGGGAGTAAGACTGAGAAGGCCGTGCCAGTGTCCAGGAGACAGTTAACCCCCTAGGCCTCAATGGTCAAGCATACCTCTGTGAGGGTGATGGCATGGGCTGGCGCTTGCCCCGGGTACCCTCAGTCCTGCTGCTGGATCATTCAGTTAGTGGCTTCTGACTCAGAAGTCCTTCGTCTCCTGGGGCAGTGGGCCTTCCATGATTCCCTTGACATAAGGGGCGCGAACAAGGGGACAATCTTTTTTAAAGTGTCCTTGTAGACCGAGGTGGAAGCAAGCCCTATTAGGCACTTGATTTGCCTAGACTTTCCCCGTTCCAGAGCCTCAAAAGTCCTCTTGCCTGAGGGCCATGACTAAAGTGGTGGTGCCCCCTTTTTTTTAAATCCCATTTGTCCCGTTCTGCCTGCTCCTCCTGATCTCTATTATAAAAAACCGAGATTGCCAATTTCCATAGGGTTTCTAAGTTTTACTCTGGGCCTAAGGTGGACTTTTAAAGTTTTTTCTAATGTCTGCAACTGACTGAGTGATAAACTTATCCTTTAAGATTAGTTGACCTTCGATAGAGTCAGGTGACAGAGAGGTATCCTTCCTCAATGCCTCCCTTAGTCTCTCCAGAGAGGCAGTAGGATTTTCTTCCTTTCCCTGTGTTATAGTGGACATCATTGAATAATTTATAGGCTTCTTCCTAGTTTTCCTTAGTCCTTTTAGCACGCAAGTTAGCAAATGTCCGCAGCACCAATCTCCATGTTCTGATTCTGCATCCCAATGAGGGTCTACACTGGGAACTGCCTGCTGGCCTGTGGGGAATTGTTCTCTTTCCTCCGTTGTCCTCTTTGAAGCCACAGGTCCTATCACTGACCTGACTGAGATACCAGAGATTGCCAAACTCTCAGGCTGCAGTTATGGCAGCATTTCTCTCATTTGGGGTTAGTGTCTGATCTAGCAGTAACATTATATCTCTCCATGTCAGATCAAAGGATTTTCCTAACCCTTGTAAAAGCATCAAAATAGCCATCAGGATCATCTGATAATTTACCTAGGTCTATTTTAATTTGCTTCAAGTCTAACAGGGAAAAAGGCACATATACTCTGACTGGGCCGAATTCTCCAGAATACATCTTATGGGCTTTTTTGCCTTGGGGGGAATGTTTCCCATCTGAAAAAAGAATATAGGGATGCCAGCACCTCTAGTCATTTTCTGATGAGCATTAATCCTAGAGCATCCTTTATTGTCCTAATGCTTATTCCTTTCCAGGGTGCGTAACCACCCATGGACCTCTGCTTATCGGATTAATTACACTCATCAATGTAGCAGTCCTGCAACCCTTTTCCCCCCTTTCTTGACCACAAAGAAAGGGGTCCCAGCTGCTGGATTCTAGTGGTCCTTTACCAGCATGCTCAACATTGCCTTTGTGCTCAGGGGTGAGTCCTAGAGCTGGGCTGGGTTCCTGAGTATTTCATGACAACCCAGCTACCCCATCAAGATGCATTCCCATAAACAACCATTCTTATGCAAATTCGTTTCAGAGAGGGTGTAGGTAACCTTTTGAGTCAGGATTGACATAGAGTTTTTTTGATTCTGTAAGTGCTTTAAGGCTTGGCTGAGTGCAAACAGCTCACATGTTTGAGCAGACCTATTATTAGGCAATTCTCCTAACTCTGCTTCCACAAGAGTCTCCCTATCAATTACTGAATACCCGTCGTGGTTTTTTTCCCTCAATCACCTGGAAGACACCATCTATCTCCTGTCCTGAAGGGAGTTCCTCCTAGGTCTGGTCAAAACTTTGTATGGTAATTAAGATCTAAATCCCTCGTTAGGAAACCTGCTGGGTTAAGGGAATTTTCAGTGGTTAATGTTAAATCAAATTTTTCTAATGGAATAGCCCCATACTTTAAGATTTTTGAGTTAGTAAGTTACTTTTTTTTTTTTTTTTTGACTTAGGATTGTTCTGAACTGGTGAGGTGTGCTCACAATGAGGTTTCCTCTAAATGTTATTTTTCTACTTTCTTCTGTTAGCAAAGCAGTTGCTGCTACAGATTGAATGTATTTGGGCCATCCCTTTAATATACTCAATTCGCTTTCATCCTGATGTATTATTTTGTCGCAGACCCAGTTCCAGTTGTTAAAGTACTGGGTCATCAGTTCTAAGGCCCTGTCCATGGAGCCAAGCCTTGGAGATTATACTGCAGAGGGGTAAGCTGGGTAGAAATTGGGGGAGGAGAGCATCTTACACAATGGGGGAGCAATCCTCCTAGCCATTTACAAACTTGGGGACATGGCTTATAATAGAACTTGGGCCCTGGCAAGGGTGGTGGGGAATGGGTCCCACATAACTGCCCATGTTGAGAACTATATACTTAAATTTGGAGGGACACCAGGACAAGACTCCCTGGGTTCATAGCCTAGGTGCCTAAGGACACAGCGTAGAACTTCCTTAGATCCCTTTGGAGATACAACCTGATCTAATACTTGGGAGAGGAAGCAAAAGTCTGAAGCATTAGCATCCAGGAGGCAGGGATTGGAGGAAGTAGATTCAATGGTAAGGATAATTTTGGGGCTACACTTTCAAGAAAGTCATGGTCGGAACCCAGGAGGTATGGATCAGAAGGAGAGGTAAGGGCGCACATATGGGCGACTGTTGAGTAGAGACTTCTGGCTGTGCCATGATCTTGACCAGCCAATGCCGGAAGTTTGGGATGACAGCTTTCTGCCTCCAGTCAACCCTTGGCTTCCCCAGGAAAACTGTGAAAGCAGAAGCTGGTTCCAGGCAGACCAATTCTCCCAACCCAGAAGGGTTGGGCATTGTTAGAAAGCCTTTTCCCAGGAAGCCTCATACCAGAATCTTTAGTACAGCAGCCATGCTAATTGTTCTTAACTGGCCAACAGGTATCCGATATTTTCCTCCAATTCTAAGGAAGGACAGGATAGAATAGCAAGCAAAAGTGGAGCGATGTTACTCACTGCTTTGGAGAATCCCCTTACAGGCCACCAAATGTTACCAGCAGGTCTTTGTTCTTAGAGCTCCCAAGATGGTGGTTGCCACTCCCAAGATGGCAGCAAGCCTTTTGTTCTCTGACCTGAGGTTCTTGGCCTCGCAGATTCCAAAGAATGAAACCTTGGGCCATGTGGTGAGTGTTATAGCTCTATTAGAAGCTGTGGGTCATGGAAGAGAACCATGGAACCCAGCAACTGGTGTTCAGCTTTGTTAGGACAAACCCAGGCACTTAGCCGCACAGTAACAATGTCTTCTAGTCTGAACAGGAGCAGCAATGGGTACCTTCCTGGATCAGAAATGAAGTGGATACCCTGCTGGATCCAAAGGGGTGGAAGTCAATGGCCGGTCTGTGACAGCAGTGAACAGCAGTAGTGGACAGTGAGTGAAAGCTCAGCTCGAGGTGGAACAAACGTGGACCAGAAGAGTGTTCAGTTGCAAGATTTAATAGAGTGAAAACAGAGCTCCCATACAATGGGAGGGGACCCAAAGGGGGTTGCCCACTTCTGGCTCGAATGCCTGGGGTATATGTCCCAATCATTGTCCCTCCCCCTGTGCTCCCAGGTGATATGTGATTTGACTGTTTTTTTTTTACCTCCTGCTTTTAGCCTAATTTGTATTTTAGTGAGCCCTCTTTACTACCTGATTGGTCGGGTGTGAGCTGAGTTACAAGCCCCATGTTTAAAGGTGGGTGAGGTCACCTTCCCCAGGTAGGCTTAGGAATTCTTAGTCGGCCTGGGAAATCCAGCTAGTCCTGTCTCTCAGTAGGAGGATTGTTTGAAGCCAGGAGTCTGAGACAAGCCTGGGCAACACACTGAGATGCAATCTGTACAAAAAATTAAAAATTAGCCAGGTGTGGAGGTGTGTGCCTGTAGTTCCACTATTTGGGTGATTGAGGCGAGAGGATAGCTTGAGTTAGGAGTTTGAGGCTGCAGTGAGCTGTGATTGTGCCACTGCACTCCAACCAGCAGTGCAGGTGAAACATTCCTGTCAGCCTAGGGTCCAGGTGACACACTGTGACCCTGTCTCTAAAGAAACACATAAACAAAACAACCCAAAGTTCTTCTGGAGTACAGAAATAGAGTAGATTTCTATATGAAGGTAAAACAAATAAACTTTCAGAAGAAATTCTAAAAGAACATCTTTATGACATTGAATAAGGTTAAACGAGTATGTCACAAATAGTAGACACCTAATTGGTAGGAAATCATAAAAATTAATAACATTCATTTATCTAAATGCAATTAGATTATCTAATTTTTATTGTTGACATCAACAAAATCCTGTGAAAGAATGGAAAAGGACTGACAAATTCTACCTGAAATTATTCGTGAGAGCCAGAAAAGAAATCAGAGAACAGTTTACATCTGAGTGGACCTTAAAAAACGAGCAAATATTTAGAAGTTAGGAAATAAGGCAAGGAACATTCCATGAGGATACAGACACATGAACAAAAGCTCATGGAGTGAAACTTCATTCATATTTAGAGGACATATTTAACTAATTGACTAGAATGACTAATATGTAAAATAATTGTGTTTTTCTTCCAAAACTAGTCATAAAACTAGCTTTTGGTGAAACTCATTACATCATATTTTTTTCTGTATTATATAGATTAAAACACACCAAAATAAATTTTAAAATATATAGGACAAACCACTGTACAAAAACCATTTTTAGATAAACAAGGAAATTTTTAATAAAGACTGAATATTAGGTGATATTAAAAAATATTGTGATGTTCAAAAGCATTATATTATCATAATGGTTTATACTTTTTTCCAAATTTTACTTTACATAATGTTTTCTAAATACTTCCTGAACTATTTATGGGTAAAGTTACATGACATCTGAGTTTTGTCTTAGAAATCTCCTGTTAAAAGGAAAGAAAGAAAGAATGAACTGACAAACAAACAGATAAAGAGAAGAAAAGGGGTTGGTAATGATAAAAATTATGCTACAGATTTGATTGATGACAATCACAATGGGCTTTGCTATATCATCTCATTTTCTGTATATTTGGGATTTTTAATTATGACATATTAAACACAAAACCTATCATGAAAAAAGGAATAAGGAAGAGAAATATTTAACTGTTGAAAACCTTCTTCTGTTCCATGAGTAACTGTTATTCAGAGTATTCCTAATAGTACGTCTTTCAATTCTTAACCTTATTATTCCAAAAATCTACTGTGTCTCATCGAGTTTGTTTCTTAGAAAATAGAATGAAGGTTATATTCCGACTTTTTAAAGTAAGCTGTGCCTACTTTCTCTGAGACAGAGCAGCAAGGCACACAATGTTTGTTGTGTGTGTGTGTTTATTGTTTGTTCTCAATAAATACTGGAGACATTCTATTATTTTGCAATTTTAATTGACAGAATTCCACCAGTTTATTAGTATAGTTGAGTGTATGCAAATATGTATTTCTTTGCTTGAGAGAAATATAATTCAGATATAAAATACACTATATACAAATATAAAGTTCAAATTTAGAAGTCCTGTGGTGTGTGTGTGTGTGTGTGTGTGTGTGTGTGTGTGTGTGGTGTGAAATTTTTCTTTGAATCCTTCAAAGATTGAATTGCCTTTCAAAACTACCTTGGGCAAAAAGTACAAATTTCAGTCAGACTTGAAACATAGAGGGTGGTCTTTAGTAATTTAAAGAACTGTAAGGAAAAAAAAAAAGACCATAGGTGTTATTGAATATATCCTCAAAAACAAACTCATTGCTTAAAGCAACTTTGATAAAATTTTCTTCATTGTTCTAAATATACAGTCCAGTTGTTTTCTATCGGGTTGGTACTAGCTCCCTCCAATACCACCAATGCATATGGAATATGTGAGGATGTTTGAATTATCTCAATGATTATAGCATGCTATTGTAGTCATGCTCAGAATGCAATACTGTGGCATGTAGAAATGCTGCTGCTTTATAGAATTGGTCCAGTGTCTCTTACTGCATTTGGAACCAATACACAACACAAAATCAATTTAAAATTTCTCAATTACAGCTGGTTTTTCTGCTTTGCAATCTAACCACCAACAATAATTAATCATTTTGGAATATAAGGATGGCATGAAAGAGCTAATCTGAAACACACAGAAACAAGAAAGTTTTGGAAAAAGGGAATTTCTCAGGGCAATATGCATACTTGAAAATCTTGATTACAACGTTTGCACTTAAAGTGAGCTAAATTGTAAACTTAACACAGGATTTTACCTAAGAGATGTGATTATGTTTTCCCTTGTAGAGTTGAAATCAAAGAGGAATTGAGTAAGAATATGCACAATATCCAAACTTCTTATTTAATGTATTCAAAAGTCAAGCCAAAATGTCATGAAGCTTCTTGGTTAGTTCAGGAGTATTCAGGTCACTTCTTCATACAGTTGAAAATAAACTGTGTAACAGCTTCCAAAACTTCTGAAAAAATATTTGACTTAGTCTAACAATAACTTTTATCACAGTAACTAAGTGGAAGGTTCAGTTGAAAGGATATTTCTATGTATATCATAATATAGTTCCACACAATGAAATCTAAAATTCACATCAACTGTCATTTCTTAAGCAGCCTGCACACGAACGTCTTAAAAATTGTACGGCATTCTTATATCTTAGCACAGTATCTCCTGGGCAAATGCATCTGAGAAAAGAACAGGACTCAAGGGTCAGTTTCTCATCTTTTTCCTGCTGAGCCCATTCAAGCACAAAGCTTCCTTTTGAAGACAGAGGGAGCTTTGTGCTTGAATTTGTTCCGCAGGGAAACAGTCAGAGAACTGAAGTCAATAGATGCAGTGTGTAGTTGTGATTACAGGATGCCCCCCCTAACTGGTGTCATATTTGAATGAAATCTGTAAGCCCCCTTTTCTTTCAGGTGATTCTCAGAAGTGTTCTGTCCTCATTCTCTGTGGCTTCCACAACTTTTCTATACCTAGATGAAAAATCTCTAGCTCAGTGCTAAAAATCCCAAAACTAGCCCCAAGTGAATTAAAGCTCAAGTTGATAGAAAGGAATTCATGATGGCTGTTGCAAACTTAGAACTTCTAACAGAGTATAGGCAAGTAATAATAACAATAACAATAATAATAATTATTTATTTTTATGTGATTAAATGTTACTTTATACTTCAGTCAGTTAACAAACACATATTTTGCAAAGCAGCTATTCAAGTTAATATTTCACTTACAGTCTGGAGATATTTCCCTTGTCTCCAGGTTTTCAAGCTAGATTTATAAGAAAAAAATGATTATACCTACTGCTATTTTTCTCTGACATTAGTAGTTAAAAAGTATATACAGTAATGCTTACTGTCTGCCAAGTACATTTTTAGAACCTTAAATTCTTTATTATGAGGATATATGAATTAACTGAGAGACAGGGATAACTAAGTCATTTGCCAAAAGTCACATAATTTGTAAGCACTGGATTAAAAAGCAGTCTGGCTCTAGAATTCATTCTTATACACATAACATCTCATAGCTAATACAGATAACATGTCATTTACATCCTTCTTAGATTTTGATTAATAAATTTACTAATGCAATGGAATTGTTTTATATAAGAAATGAATTCATAAGTAGAAAAGTCATTCAAGATGCTTTCATTACTAACTTTCATGCATTCACTTATTATCCAAATTTATTTCAATTGTTGTCCCAACCTCAGTGCAAGTCATTGAAGTTGTTGAGATAAAAGTAGAAAACGTCTCTGACTCTCATATAGTAAAGATGTTTACTTATTTGCCCCCAAACACTGCATAATTTTGTACCATTCACAAATCATCTGCAAGTGGCCAGTTTGTATAAATAAGAACAACGGGCTGACATGAGGTGCCTACAGCAATCTATTAACTCCTTTTAGAATATTAAGGGTTTCTTAGTGTTCCCAGCGGGGTGGTGCTGCCAGAGAATTTCAAGAGTACAGGTATACCTGCTCAGTACAGGTATAGTGGCCGAAAGACATCAGGAGGTTCTGCCAAAGGAACAGGCAGCTCCCCATAAACAGTAGCAGAGGACAAACCTGTGATGCACTAGGTCAGTGCAATTCATAAGGTAGTAGACACCAAGTCAGGGATGGAGCAAAAGCAGGTTACAAGAGAATACACCTTTTCAAAAACTTGATTCAAGAATATACTCAACCAATCATAAGGAACTTAATATTACTAAAAATAAATTACCAAACCAAAAAACTCAAATCATCTAGTCATACTTCCCCACATTTCCAAGGCAGGAAACTCCTATATATGTTAAACAATAGATTCTAGATTAGTTAGAAGTCAGGATGGACGTAGACTAAATGCCCATTGTGACACAAGCATCACCTAATAGATCACAGCTCGGCTGAGTTGGCGTGTCTGTGTTGGATCCCTGGTTCCATGACTTTTTAGCTATGGGGCAGTGACAATTTATTTTTAATGTTTCTAAAGTTTACATTAAAATAGACAGAGTGATATAAGCTGCTGCATTTTTGGTCAGGATTAAATAAATTAATGCAAAAGTACCTAAAATAGAGCCTAGTGTTGAGTGAGATCTCAGTCACACTTAACTATGTTAATCAGTGGTTTTATAAAAAAGAAACATTACTAATCACACAAGAAAAACCAGGGGTATGTCTGTTGGAGCTATAGGATCAGGGCAATTCAATTGAACTCTCAAATGTAGATAAAAAGGAATCAGAGACTAAATCTTTTATTTTGGATGGGTAACTTTATCTACGTGCCATAAATACCACAAATTTTCTTTTCACTTTGACATCTTTCTTTTCTGTCATACAGAAATTTGCTTACAGTAATAGGCAATTCTTTTTCAATTTTCTTCTCCCCCCCAAATAAGAAACCTCAACAAAGCAAAGTCCCACTCCTAAAAAATAACAGAGTTTATGATTTCTGCTTCTGGTTTTTGCCACCTATTTTTATACCTCAGTTATATTCTGTTTTCAATAGCATCTGTGTTGGTTTCCCAAGGTTGCCATAACAAACTGTCACAAACTGATTGGCTTGAAACAAGAGAAAAGTATTTTCTCTCACTTGTTTCTGGTGGCTAGAAGTCTGAAATCAAGGTGTTAGTGAGACACAGGATGAGGTGGATTTCCTAGGCTGACCAAAAATCCCTAAGCCTAGCTGGGAAGGTGACCGCATCCATCTTTAAACACAGGGCTTGCAACTTAGTTCACACCCGACCAATCAGGTAGTTAAGACAGCTCACTAAAATGCTAATTAGGCAAAAATGGGAGGTAAAGAAATAGGCAATCATCTATCACCTGAGAGCACAGGGGGAGGAAAATGATCAGTATATAAACCCAGGCAATTGAGCTGGCAATGGCTACCTCCTTTGGGTCCCCTCCCTTTGTATGGGAGCTCTGTTTTCACTCTATTAAATCTTGCAACTGCACACTCTTCTGGTCCGTGTTTGTTACCGCTCGAGCTGAGCTTTTGCTCGCCATCCACCACTGCTATTTGCTGCCATTGCAGGCCCGCTGCTGACTTCCATCCCTCTGGATCCAGCAGGGTGTCCGCTGTGCTCCTGATCCAGTGAGGTGACCGTTGCCGCTCCCAGTCGAGCTAAAGGCTTGCTATTGTTCCCACATGGCTAAGTGCCTGGGTTCATCCTAATCGAGCTGAACACTAGTTGCTGGGTTCCACGATTCTCTTCCATGACCCACAGCTTCTGATAGAGCTATAACACTCACCGCATGGCCCAAGATTCCATTCCTTGGAACCCCAGGTCAGAGAACAAGAGGCTTGCCACCATCTTGGAAGCGGCCCACCGCCATCTTGGAAAGTGGCCCGCCATCATCTTGGGAGCTCTGGGAACAAGGACTCCCTGCTAACATTAGTAGGACAATGCTCTTTCTGGAGGCTCTACAAGTGGGGTTGATGCAGGATTTTGTACTCCTTAATTAGTCTAGATCCAGGTTCTCATCTCAAGACCAGGAAAAAAAATTAGGCATGTGGACATCGAAGAGTGAGTGGATTATAATTTATTAAGTGAAAGGAAAGTTCTCAGCAGAATGGGGTCCTGAAAGCAGGTTCCCAGCTGCCCCCTTCACAGTTGAATAAAAGTTTTTATGTAAAAGTGGATGGGGTTGGGTTCCCTATTTGTATAAGGCACAAATTCCCATTGGCTCCACTCCCTCCCTGCAGTGTGCATGTTGGGCCCTTAGTCCGCTGCGGGCATGTTCAGGCAAGCCCCCTGTGCAAGTTCCCTTAACTGCACAAAACATCTGGTGTAAGCCCTTGTGGGAAGGGTCAGCGACTCTCTGGG
This sequence comes from Pan paniscus, assembly GCF_029289425.2. Classification (NCBI taxonomy): domain Eukaryota; kingdom Metazoa; phylum Chordata; class Mammalia; order Primates; family Hominidae; genus Pan; species Pan paniscus. The sequence continues at coordinate 40,813,040 of NC_073258.2, read as the reverse complement.
TACCCTCCTTTATCTGCCTAGGAGAGTTCTCTGCCTCCTGCCTTTATCAGGTGGGGGTTGGGGGATGTCGTCTCTGCCATGCCTTTCCCTTACCTTCTGGTGTTGCCAGCCAATGGAGTTCCTTAGTTTGTAGATTCATCAGTAGATTCAATCTCTGCCTTCATTGTCACATGGTATTCTGTTTGTGTAGGTGTGTCTTCTGTTCTTCTGAGGACACCAGTTATATTCAGTTAAGGGCTCATACTACTTCATTAGGACCTCATCTTAGCAAATTATATCTACAATAAACCTATTTTTTAATTTTTATTTTATCTATTTATGTATTTATTTATTTTTGCGATGGAGTTCTGCTCTGTCACCCAGGCTAGGGTGCAGTGGTGTGATCTTGGCTCACTGCAACCTCTGCCTCACGGGTTTAAGCGATTCTCCTGCCTCAGCTTCCCCAGTAGCTGAGATTTCAGGCAAGTACCATAACATTTGGCTAATTTTTTGTATTTTTAGTAGAGACAGGGTTTCACCATGTTGCCCAGGCTGGTCTTGAACTCCTGACATCAAGTGCTCCAGCTGTCTTGGCCTCCCAAAGTGTTGGGATTACAGGCATGAGCCACTGTGCCCAGCCTACCTATTTTTAAATATGGTCACATTTTGAAGTTCTGCATGGGACTTCAAAGTAGCTATGAAGTCCTTTTAAAGTAGCTATGTTATGTGTTTGTTTTCATTAGGCTAAAATACTTTGTTTCTTAACATGAAGGACATCATCAGGAGTCTATTCTCTATGACTCTAACAGCATTTACTAAAAGAAAAACTCCTTTATATTTCATTTAAGGAAAGTTATTAAATGAATAATTCTACTCACTTTTAGACACAACTAAGACATGATATTTTAACTTTCTTTACTGTATAGAAACTACTTTTTCTTACAAGTATGCCAGCAATATAGAAGTTGCTTTCTAAATTAATAAATATTGACATTATACTAGACAATAAGCAATTCTACAGTGTCTTTCATACATTCCAACTAAGCATTTAGAAAAGTGAGTCATATAAATTTGCATTTGACTATGGCAAAATTCGGCAGTTTTTAGATTATGTAACTAGAAACCTGAGCTGGATGCAGCAAGTCACCAAGAAGAGATCACTGGACTTACAGTAAAAAGACCTGAATTCTACTTTTGTCTAAATTCGCTAAACACTATAAGATACTGACTCATTGCTATTTACTGAATGTTTATGCCTGTCCAAATTCCTGTGTTGAAATCCTAACCTCCCTTGTGATGCTATTTGGAGGTAGAGCCTTTGGAAGGTAATCAGATCATGAGGGTAGAGCCTTCAGGAATAAGACTGGTACCCTTGTAAGGAAATTACAGAAAGTTCTCTTGCCCCTTTAACCTTGTGAGGACACAGCAAGAAGGGGCCATTTATGGAACAGGAAGTGGTCCTCACCAGACACTGAATCTGTCAGTGCCTCAACCTTGGTCTTCCCAGCCTACGTAAATTTGAGAATAAATTCTGCTGTTGGTAAGCCACCAAATCTATGGTCTTCTGTTATAGGAGACCAAACAAACTAAGACATTCATCATTTGAAGCTTATATCTAAAATAGTTAACAATATATCTGTCTTGTTTCTCAGGGTTATGTGAGATCAGATAAGGGTAATAGTTATAAAGGTCCATTGCTAAAGATTAAATATGAATAAATATAAGAATGTAAGGCAGACCAAAATGACCAATTCTAAACTAAGCTAGAGGTGGCAGATGTTTTTCAATACTAAACCTATTTGGGTCAATTTGCTGTTGTGTTTCAAAGTACTATATGTGTAGGAAGTCATGGCTATGTTCTGGCTTAGCAGCTAGTGTTGTTATGAATGTATGACCATCTACTTTAGGGATGAAATGTGAGTAGTGATAAGTAATTAAGTATTTGCCATGTGAGAACATAGGCTTACTGCTGACAAGCTGATACCTCTGAAATATTAAAACATAGCATGCAAATTATTTATCTATTTTATGCACATGTATAACTTATGTTATTAGTATTCTTTTGAGTAGATATTATTTACATTTTATTTCTATTCACACATTTACTAAATTTTCACTGTGGTATACTGGCAAAGGGCATTAAGTTAGGAGCTGGATATACACTGGGGAACATAAAAGACTTGGCTGTTGCCCTCAAGAAGCTTGCATTCTAGCTGAATATATGCTAAGCTAATAAAAGTTCTGCTCTGAAACACAAATATATATATAAGCATGAATATGCCATTATTACTTTAAAAGGTAAAACAGAAAAAGAAAGTCATGGCATTATAAGAGCACAAGTTTTGTGATGGTCTGTTGTTGAATTCCTAACGTTTGTATTTAATAGGTTTCTGATCTTAGACAAGTTACCATCTGTCAGATTCAGTTTCTTATTACATTAGGTTATTGTAAAGAATAAATAAGTTAATGCTATAAACTTCCAGATGTTAAGTAGGATTTTTACCAAATGTTAATATCCTTTGGCCATGATTACATAATAATTTGTCACAAATGGTTCTTCAAATTATATATCTTAATCAGTATTTTCACATATATCTGTAACCTACCTTTGAGCATCAAATTCCCTTTAAGTAAAAAAAGATACATTCATCTGAGAAATATATTGGTCTTAAACTTGCATCCTCCACACAGACTTTAAAAAGTCTGCATCCAAAAATTCTTTATATTTATTAGTGTTACATAAAATTTTATCAAAATCAGTCAATATTGTAGAAAGCCATTGAGACAAAGCTTGTTTAGCTCAGACATTAAACATGAGTCACTGAGAACCATCAGCTTGAACTAATGATTTCAGAATTTTTTAAAAGAAAACATTCTCAGATTATGTTAGATTAATGGAGAATGATTTCTAAAGCAAATGACCTTCCTTCCTCTGTCATAGTTTTATTGGCCCAAATTGAAATGGCCTCCTTTGTGTTATTTTTCAAAAGACATGACTTTTTTTGTGAAGTCAGAGCATGAGAAAATTCTGGAGTATTTAGAAATTCCAGGGTATACAACATGCCATAAAATGCTTGAAGTTTTTAAAAATGAGATTTTGATGTCATCAAAAAACCAAATAAAAATGAAAAACACAAACTGATCTTAATTCGAATTTCTGACCAATAATTTTGAATAAGTAATTATACACTGGGCTTAAAGTGAAAACTTTAGTCTCATGGATGTTTTCTGCCATAAAATGAAAGCTCCAAACTAGATATTTTTAATGGAAATGCCCACTCAGCCATAACTATTTCACTGCTGTTTCAATGCACTAGTAAATCATTGGTAGAACTTCATTCACCAGCAATAGATCTATCTTCAGTGATTATCAACCCTCTTTGTTGAAGTAGGTAATCGAATCATTCAAGCACCTTGAGATTTATGTCTCCTATAGAAGAAATGAAAAAGTTCATGTTCCACAACTTTACCTCATACATAAGCTGAAGACAAGTGCTTCTCTCCAGCAGATGAAGCAGAACTTCATGTACTGGGTAGCTACTGAAATGAAGTTTCAAAAGGAAAGGGTTTCCAAAGGTTATCTTCCGGAAACAATGTTTTTGAAACAATTACTTAGCTGGTTGTATTTAATTTTGTCATCTAAGGGCAATTATGGACTCCTAGAATTCTCAGTAAAAAGAAGTATGTACTAATGAGGGCTATTTATAATGTTTTATTTTTCATAACTTCCAATACATAACTTCCTTTGGTGATAACATATATAATGGTTCCCTCAAATTAAGTTTCAAAGTTTAAGATTTCTTAAACATAGTATTAATTCTGCCTTGAAAAATCCTTTAAGAACCAAATAAAATTATTTTACTTAGGAAAGCAAAATGTAAATACAGAGAGGTTAAAATGTGAAATTTCTTCTAATTGCATTCCTTCTCCTATAAATTTACCAAAAAATAATTTTGTATGTAACTATCCATATCTATCTATTTATCAGTCTATGTATTATTTGTCCATGTCTACATGTACTCAAAACCTAAATTGAATTATATTTTATCTGGAATATATATTTTTTACATAAAATTGATATGTTGGAGGTATTTCTATATTAGCATAGTTTTACTTCCATCTTTCTAAAGGCTTATAATGTTTCATAATATACATGTCATATATTTTATTTAGTAATTCACTGATTGATTCACTGTTATATGATTTAAAAATATTACATTACATTGCAAACAGTGCTATGGTGAGCATTTTATACAAGCATCTTCATTCACACTTCTGTAGAATAAATTTTTGAAGATATAGTTCCAGATCAAATTTTGTATGTTTTAAATTTTGATAGCTATTTCTAGATTGTCATAAAGAAAATTATCATCTTTACAAATCAGACTGTATTTGTAGATTGTCATAAAGAAAATTAACGTCTTTACAAATCAGACTGTATTTGCCAGCATGTTTTATAACAAGGCCAGAAGTTTCACAAACAATACTAAATGAAACCTAAAATCTATGCTTGCTCCTTGTCCTTTGAAACTTCAGCTATGTATTTTTCTGCCCTTCTAAGTGTGACCAAATTTTGACTGGGTGATTAAGAAATTAACAAATCAGATTTTCTTTTCTTTTTTTTTCCTGATTTTGAGGTTTTGTTTAATCTTTATTTCTTTCCTTTTTAGAAAATAACAATTCAAAATATATAATCTAGAAAATAACATTATATGCAGTCTTATCCTTGAAAAATAATGGGTTCATAATTAGGTTGCATACAGAATTTTCTATTTTGTAATGTAATGTCTCATGTTTTTAAGTTAATTGTTCCATCTTGAAAATATTTGGCTCCAGTTTTGAAACAATTGTCTCCCCTTTATTTGTAAGAAAACAGAGTTTAATGTTGGTTTTATTTTTGCCAATAGTAAGATGAGCTTTCTTTAAGAGTGATGTTGGTTGGCTTAACTGTCCATTTGAAAAAATACTTCAGCCATTATATTTTACTGAAATATGCATACCTGTGCCGTATTGGTGTGCTGCACCCATTAACTCATCATTTAACATTAGGTATATCTCCTAATGCTATCCCTCCCCCCTCCCCCCACTCTACAACAGGCCCTGGTGTGTGATGTTCCCCTTCCTGTGTCCATGTGTTCTCATTGTTCAATTCCCACCTATGAGTGAGAACATGTGGTGTTTGGTTTTTTGTCCTTGTAATAATTTGCTGAGAATGATGGTTTCCAGCTTCATCCATGTCCCTACAAAGGACATGAACTCATCATTTTTTATGGCTGCATAGTATTCCATGGTGTATATGTGCCACATTTTCTTGATCCAGGAACCAACCCAAATGTCCAACAACAAATCAGATTTTCTAATTGGAAAGGGAGATTTTAATTACAATTTTTGTGATTCTTTACAGAGCAGAGGATCTGACACAAAGATGGTGAAAACCTCCATTACTGTTTTAGTCCTCCTGCTGTGTTTAGCAAGATTTTAGCAAGAACTAAATTTGAAACTGGATTGCATTTAAAAGAAAACAAATTACAGCATTTCCTGGAGCAAAATTCACCCACAATATTATATTACTGACTCCTGAGTGGTTTAAACTGCTCTCAATTTTTAGCTGAATTTGTCAGGAATATTTCATAACTCTTTCTTTCTATATGAGTATTAGAAAGATATCTACCATTTTGCTTACTCGCACAAAAATTACATTTGTGATTCATTTTTAAGCCACATGAAAAGCAAACTTTGTATGTGATTTTGTTTAGAAACTGGTATTACTATGTGTAGACACTGTAATGGAATCCAGGAGGTCTAAATGTTAATTCTTATCATGTCATTCACTAACCACAGCTCCTGACCAAGTAATTTAAATGTTCTGGAAATATGTTCTTTATCTAAATATAATTGGTTGGATCAGGTGCTATTCTAGGTGCTTCCAGCTCCAAGGAAATTCTAAGGATTGAATATATAATTTTCCTTCCTACAGCAATAAACTCTTCAAAACAGGCATGCATCAAGACTTGCAAAAATCAATAAATGACTATGGGGAACCATTATATTTTCTTAAACAATGAAGTTCACCATGGTAGTTAAGAGCATGGACTTTTGAATTCTTGAGAATTAGCTTCAGTTTCCTGCTCTGTCACTTAATAGCTTGTCCATTAAGCTAGTTAATTAATACTTACTTCTATCTGAAAAATAATGATAATAATGATATCATGTATCTTCTAAAGATTCTGGGAGTATAAAATGAATGTATTCATGAAGTGCAACATTCAATACATATCAGGTGCCCATTAACACTATTGATTAGAATTGTTATGATTAATTTGTGAAACATCATACAAGTTTTAGTCTTTCTCATTCCCTACATTAACTTGTCCTAATTTGCCAAAAACAGTAAGAATAATAAAACCCTTGGATGCTTCACTTCCTTCAGTGAAGCAGGGCATTTGGTGAACAAGTCACATTAGAGCCCTAGGTTTCCAAACTAAAAATGTCCTCTCTAAAAGAAAGCAAAAGCAAAATCCTACCACTGCAAGTTCCTGGTTTATTCTCAAGACAGAAACTTATTTATGAGGAAGGAACACATAAGTTAACAAAATCCTAAAGAGCAACATTTTCTATCTCAAGTCTGTCCAAGTGAACTTGAAACTGTCACCAAAGGCAAGAAAGATAACTTCAATAAACAGACTGTTGGCACCTTACTCTAGAGTTAGTGACATTTTTTCAAGGATTGTCTACTCAAAGGTGCTGAAAACTGTAACAAATAAGTGATCTGAAACATTCCTGAGATTTGCAAAGAAATAGAGGCAAAGTGTAATGTGATACAACTTGAAAACACTGAGTGTATTTTTTTTTAAGTTTTGAAGTTATGAAAGTTAGGGTTAGAAGGAATTTAGGAAAAATCAGAGGTTCAGTACTAGTTTCACATATCCTGTCAGTATCAGAAGATTTAGCTGATAGGTTGAGTTCATTCTGTTTCTTTCTTTCATTCTTATCAAAGTCTATAACATCAGTTTAAATGGCTTATGTTCAACACTTGCTCTGAAGGTAGATTCTTTTCTTGAGAATCCTTCTGAAATTTCTGATACTGGAATTTCTTATATCTTCTTACAAAATTTGAAAAAAGGTTAAATTAAGGTTTATGTAAAAAATATGAATTGGCATTATGAGATACAATCAGGATAAAATAAGAAAGAAGTAATTTCTGATGAGGACATTTTTTGAATTGGATAAATATAGTTTTTATCATGAAAAACATTTTTCTATTGAAATTTTGCTAGTATCTATTTTGCATCCTAGACTCAGAGACTTCATTAATAAAAAAGTTGACACTACAGTCTTTTCTGTCTATTAATTTACTCCCAAACTTTGTAGTGCAACAAGAATTCACTGTGTGGGCCGGGCGCGGTGGCTCACGCCTGTAATCCCAGCACTTTGGCTGGTGGATCACGAGGTCAGGAGTTCAAGACCAGCCTGGCCAAGATGGTGAAACCCCGTCTGTACTAAAAATACAAAAAAATTAGCCGGGTGTGGTGGTGAGTGCCTGTAATCCCACCCACTTGGGAGACTGAGGCAGAGAATTGCTTGAGCTCAGGAGGCGGAGGTTGCAGTGAGCTGGGATCAAGCCACTGCACTCCAGCCTGGGCGACAGAGCGAGACTCCTCTCAAAAAAAAAAAAGAAAGAAAAAAAGAATTCACTGTGTGGAACATAAAATGGTAGGAATTTGGGGAACATCATTTAGGACTTTGTAAAAAGAGTCTCTAAAATATTTATAAAATTCAGTCAAGGGAGCTAAGTTCAGATAGCCTTGCTAAGGAAATTATAAAATAGAATACCTACTTAAAAATTTATGAACAAATATGTTCACCTTTTCATGAATTTTGATAAATCATCTAAATATCAATTCATCAGAAGTTTTATAAAACATAAAAACTGTGAAGTCTTCATCTGCTCAATTAATTTTTGATATTTATTATAAATTCATAAAGTAATATGAAAAAAATTATGACATGACAGAAAATAAGTAAAATGTAAAATACAGATGTGATATAATTTCCTCTCTCTATAAAAAAACTGTAATTCTCTACTAACTTTTTTCTGTAAAATACTACAGGTAATTTTACTTTCTTCATAGAGCTCAGTAAGTTCAAAATTTTCTATACATATAATTTATAAATTTATAAAATTGTTCTGAAGGAGAGTTTACAAAATCAAAGCTCTCTTAGAACAAAACAAAAACTTTAAAAATATTCCTTTATAGTGGTAATTCACTATGTAAAATATGTTGTGATGTGTGGGTGTGGGACATTATATTCCCTCATTAAAATTCAGACCTCCCTATTTACTTGAAATCCAGCATTTCTTTGTCCTACCCTCCTTCTCCCACCTTGCGCTCATACCTCCCACCTTCCATTCTGGACATGTGACTCATCCTAGGTACCCAGAATGATGCTTTATGAGGTTCCTTTCACTGTATGACTTCTCATTTGTAAATATTTTATTTTTCTCTTTCTCTTGATATTTTCTAGTCTCTTTCTTAAATTTTCTTCATTTATTTTCAAGAGGATCGTTATTTCTGTTTGAGTTAGCCTAGATCAGACTTTGCCATCCTCCAGAGTTCATTTTAAATCAAGCAATACTTACCAATTGGTAATTAGTTTAAATCAAAATAAATGATTTTGACTCATTAGATTATGGCAGACCATAATTACACCATGATTCAGTAAACAGATAGGATCTTGATTTAAAATTACCACTTGGTCATATGCACACTACTGAAAGTCTGCCTATAAAACTCGTGGAGCGCAGTGCAGGTTTAAAAAAGTGATCTGCATACCGTTGTCCAAATATTTAATTTATACATCAAGCAAATAAACTTAATAACAGGAAAAGTCAGTTCAGATTCTGAATTTTCAGATTTGTCAGGGTATCAAATGTGACAATACAGGGAGTGGGATCTCCTGTCCTTTCCAGCTCTATTAGGCACAATACAGACACTATCCACCCACCACCACCCCACCGCTGAAAAATGCCTCCACTTGGCACCCTCATGGTCCTAGAATTTTCCCATATATACAATGAAATCTGCTCTACAGAGCAGGACCTCACAGACTTGGAAGTGTATTTGGAGCACGTGGCAGAATTCCAGACCTGGGTGATCAGAGCATAGTCTAGAAAGGCAGGCATGCACACTGAGTACCCGTAACCTTGTGGTTCCTTGGACTCCTTGACCATGGTAGAAGACAACCAAAACAAAGCCAAAGTCTTGTCCCTGAAAGGGCAGGGACTCCTCGTTCAGGTGGTACTAAGCCTGTGTTCTAGTTAAGATTTTTTGTTTGTGTTTTTTTAACTTAAGAAAGTGTATGTATAGGTGAAATAAACATTCTAATTATACTGGAAATTTGAGAGTCACTATTTCCCACTGAGTTATCTCATAGAGCTTTATTGTTGCCTCTCAGTTTTCCTCTGTGTCCTGATTATCTGTCCACTGATCTGTGCTTGTTCTTGCTTCATGCTCATTGCCTGGGCAAGCTTTTTATATTTACAGCTATGTGATCAGGGTTGTTAGGAATAGATGAGTTGATATAGATATCAGTCCTATAATTAAGGCTCAAAAGAATGATCATCTTAGCCATAGGAGAAACAAGATCTTGAGGAGACACCCTAACATTTCCAAGCCACAATTTAATCTTTATTAACAGTCAGATGATGGATTCTCCCAGGTAAAAGTGTCAACCCATTTTTTATTATTTTATATTTGCGATGAAATTTTACATTTCAAGGAAGCTAATTTTACACCTAGATAGCTGTAGATGTGGTTAATAAGAAGAAACATATTTTGAATAACATTTGAAGGAAAATTAGAATTCTTCCTGATGTCTAATCATTTCTATTTACTCTTAGGAGGAAAATAATTGATTCTAATATTCAGGAGTCAGGACCATGGTTTAGCATGCTTTATGCTGAAAGATATGATTGAGAAATTATTGTCATTTTTCAATTAACAGCCATTTTGTTTTTTGGTATTTAAATTTTATTTGTAATAAAGATTTTATGAGGCTTGTAAAGAATCAGAATAATAAGAAACCTGCATTTATTCCAAGGAAGAGAAGAACAGGGTCTAGGGAGAAGCATAAAGGGAAGGCAACTTGAATTTAGGTATTCATTGTAAAGATATTTTTGTGTATATGTATAGTAAGACAAGTCTAACACATCTGACATTGCACTTCTTATTGGTGGACATATATGCACTTATGTATGTATATATGTACATGTACAATTATGCTTATCCTAGTTCAAGACCAATAAAGTAGTCTGACCCATTTGCATATGGGTTATCTCTTGCTAACATATGGACTGAGACAAACCAAAAACAACAAAAATATTTTTGGTCTGACTATGTTCAGCTCTCAGTTGCTGTTCTGTTTGTTCATGAGATTTCACTTTAATTGGCTGTGGTCAGTAGAGTTTTCCAGAGGATTCTTATCCCGCTGATACTCTCATTCTGTATGCTTCTGATGTCAGTCAAGGTTCTTGCTTGCAAGAAAAAGGAAATGAGCTATTTTAAGAATAAAAGCAGTTTTTTGCATCTCAAGAGCTCAAGGAATCCAGCAGAGTCTAGATAACCTATTTGGAAAATGAACAGGAATGGAGGCAGTTCTAGGGCATGTCCAAAGCTTAGGTGGTATAATGATAGCTTTTCAAAAACAACCAGGTGATCAGGATGCTGCAGTACAAGGCATCTCTGTACACTCCTGTAGTTACAGAAATCAAATCTTCACTATTGTGTCACTAATTCAGTAATAAAAAATATTCCATAAATAAAATCTAATGTAGGACAATTCAAGTAATTCAATTTTGGCCAGGTGTCTCCAGAAGACAGACAATGGGAGGATCTTTCTACTTTACTTTTTGAATAGAGTTATGTTACTATGTCCCTACACGATTTTATATGATGGGATATCCTCCAAATAAGAAAAGTAGATAAATGTTGAGTAAGCCCAAATGACAAATATTTACTACTTATTTGCTCTCATCACTTGTTTAGATGTAACTGCCCCATATATAATTCCCTTTCCCCTCACCTTACTTCACCTTCAAAGTCAAGAGTCATACCTTGAATTCCCTGCAGGGTCAATTAGTTTGCTATTTTTTCAACAACTATTTTTGAGGGGCAACTATATACCAGCTCCTGACACTTGATTTTCAACATCTTCAAAAGTGAGTTCATCTTTTTTGCTCTCTTGCTGTTTATCATTTTTTTTCTGTATTTTATTGCTTTGTCTATGGCAAGACCATCACTTGAGATTCATCTTGGAGTTCTCCCTCTCTCTTCTCTAGTTTATTGCTAAATCATTCTAATTGCACCTTCTTAGTATTTCAGGAATTTGTACCTCACCCTTTATTTCTGCTCTATTAGTACCTTTTACCCAACTATATCACATAACTGTAGCACAAGCTAACACATTTTGTCAAGGTGAAGTGAGCATTATTTTACTTCAATCCCTGAATTTTGGTCATATTTCTGTGCAGTAAATTTACTATAACATAGCTGAAGAAAATGGATTTGCCTTGTGTTTGTTAAATGTTAGTTCAAATTTATTTAAGAAGTGCAAACTGTTTCATAATTGAAACCTATCAAAAATCCTCAATTTTTTTGTCCATTTATTTTGTCTTCACTTAAATGAGTCGTTATGAAGACTAAGAAAATATTCATGTGAAGCTTTAATGTCAGCACAATAGATGTGCTCTATACATGCTAAGTAAAGATAATTATGTTTTTATTGTTGATATGATTATTTATATTTTGTCTCCAACACCAAACGGGATGAATCTAGAGCAACTGAGTGTGACTCCACACTTAGCCCAGCATCTGGAACAAAACCAGAATTTCAATTGTTATTAAACAAAAAGGACAAACAGTAGGGTTCTGGCCAATGAGCTCATTGACTTCAATCAAGACAGAATCAACTGCCATTAGGTATTCTCATCTACATTTCTGTATAACAATGAATGACATCACTGACATAAAGGGAAATCTGTGCTGTTAGCCTTTCAGTAATTTGCAAGACATTCCACCTAGTTTCTTATTGCATAGCATCATCTTAGAAGTATTCTTCACTTTCATTAGCTCAGGCATTGTTATTAAAGGAATCACTTTCACGATCTCCAAATTTCAAACCACATATTTTAGATTTTCTAGTTGAAGACCTCTGTATGGCTGAAGAACCACTCTGACTGTCCCAGAAGGTACTCAGTGTCTACCACCTCCATAGTGTAGAAATATACATAGCTCTAATATCATACTACTTTTTATTTAAACTTGTGTTTCTCTAAATGAAGATCATTCTAGTGAAACTATGGGTACTGTATACAATCCAGCCCCTGGGTGCATAAAATATAAACAGAGAGAGTAAATCCACTATAATGTGCTTAACAAACCTCTTATCATAAGGAAATTACAAACATATGGTTCTTCTTCACTATAGAAATTGACAGTATATGTTAGCTCCAGCCAATTGCATGGATCCTGTCTATTAAATGTTGTCTCCACATCCTGAAAGGTATATCTGTCTATCAGAGGATAAGGACATTAATCCCCACTGTAGGACTGGAGATGGAATTGAAGGGTGCTCTGGGGGAATTTGCCTTATTGGTTTAAAGCACAGATCTCATAAAGCCCTTTTGCTGCCAAGTAGGATTATTTTTTTGGATTACTTTCAAGGGAGATAGAGTAGATAAACGCTATTTTTCCCCACCACAAGAATTCATAGTTTCTGGGAGAACATATTTTTCAGTGTCTAAAAACATTCAGTGTTGATATAAATTGTAAGTCCTTGTCTATGAGTAAGACCTTTGTAAACCTTGTAAAAAGTCATTTGCATCAGTTTTAAGGTTCTAGAGAGTTATTGAGGGGTGGTAACTACACATATTTATGTATTTAATACTTTCAGTGACAAATTAATTATAACTTTTAAAGGTATGTTATGAAGAATTTAGAGTTATGCTGTATCATAAAATACAATAATGAGTAATCTATATTTTTTCCAAAATTTCACATGCCAAATAAGTAGTCTATAAATCCAAATTAAAATATCTTAATAAATTTGTATTCTTTTATTATTTGCCTTATTTTCTATGCTTGAGTATAATGTTGTACCATAAGCTTTGACCACTGATTATCATGGTTAACTTTACATGAGGTTGAATTAGGTTTACCACAATCAGTGTCCCAAATGTTAACCAAGTCAGAAGCATTTTTAAGGTACAAATGTTTAATGTCATATGTGTGAGCTTTTTTGATATTGTTATTTCTCCATCTCTTTGACTATTATACAAATTGGATAATTTCTTGAAGAATACTCTAGGAATATTAGGAAAAATCAGTGACCTTCATGTTGGTTCTTTATTCCATTCCCTAAGTTTGAGTGGTTCTAAGGTAATTTCATACATTTTACTCTCTAACAATATCATCTTTTTAATTATCTAGTAACACTTTCTGGGGTAATGTATATACCTGTTAGTAGCATTATGAAATGTTTCATTGAATTTTATGCATTGAGCATAAGTACATGAATAGATTTTTAAAATATATTATATGTAATTATATCCCAAGAACAGCCAGTTAGGTCAAGGATATTAGAAGATACTCTTGGCACTTTTATGACAGGAGATGTCCTGTTGGGCTAGAAATTAGTTAATTGATGTGAAATTGCAAGTAATTAGCACCAGTATTTTTCACAGATCCTCTGGAAAAAAAAACAACTGTTGATTAATAGAAAGACATAGTTACTGCAAAATGTTTTAAATGCTATAAATAAAATTGCCAGAGTTCCATGGGTAGAGATGTCCTTAAGGGCATTTAAATGTGAAATTAGAGCAATAAAAGAAAAAGCTAAGTGGTGACCCTCTCCTGGCCTCACAGTACCTATTTGTGTCAACATCCATTGGCTGCCACTATTATTGGTTAGACATCACTGCTTATTACCTGTTCTAACTTCTCAACATTCTAGGTTTGGAATCACTGATGTGAGAGAAAGAATCTGCATCACCTTGAAATGGTAAGGAAGAATGGAATTAAAAACTTCATAAGTTTTTTGCATTTAATATTTCCACTGACTTCCCAAACAACATCTCAGGTCCTTGGATTAACTATACATAAAATTGATATTTCAGCATTTATGTACTTTAAAGAATTATATATTTACCTTGAAGGACTAAGATGAATCTCAAACTGGCTGTTTTAATTGTTTTACATAGATTACATATTTGCAATCTCCTTAAGAAATATGAATTACACATACACTTATCTATACACATATTAAGTTAGAAAAAGGAATAAGATAGGATGTGAGAGTGAAAATATGTTCTGCTATCTGAAAGATAAATGGAAATCTGAATTAACTTTAATATTTTCATGGTAATTAAAATAAAGTGGTCACTGACAAGGACATATTTCCTAAAAGACAATGTTTCTCAAAGTCAACAGCAAATTTATCTTTCAGAAACATAAGGTTTTTCATGTAACTTCCATACATGCAGTGTTATCTATATCCATGATATCAATAATAGTTGAAAATTATATCAATGAAAAATATATCAATGATATTTGAGCTTTGAAATATGATTGTGAGATTTGGGAAAACATACTTATAGGAGAATATTCAAATTCTTAAGGAATTTATTATTAAAGTATTTATTAAGGATTTATTATTAAATAGTTTGCCAACTAAATATTAACTTCACATAATATTTTATTATTAGATAAAGTTTGAAAATGAGAAGTAATAAAGACACATGCACATGTATGTTTATTGCAGCACTATTTTCAATAGCAAAGACTTGGAACCAACCCAAATGCCCATCAATGATAGACTGGATAAAGAAAATGTGGCACATATATACCACGGAATACTATGAAGCCATAAAAAAGGATGAGTTCATGTCCTTTGCAGGGACATGGATAAACTGGAAACCATCATTCTCAGCAAACTAACACAGGAACAGAAAACGAAACACCACACGTTCTCATTTATAAGTGGAAGTTGAACAATGGGAACACATGGACACAGGGAGGGGAACATCACACACCGGGGTCTGTCTGGGAGTGGGGAGCAAGGGGAGGGAGAGCATTAGGACAAAAGCTAATGCATGCGAAGATTAAAACCTAGATGACTGGTTGATGGATGCAGCAAACCACCATGGCACATGTATACTTACATAACAAACCTGAATGTTCTGTACATGTATCCCAGAACTTAAAGCAAAAAATAATAATAATAAAAAAAAGAATAAGAAAAAATGAGAAGTGAAAAAAACTGGCTGCAGTCATATTTAACTTAAGTGTTTTTATCAACAACCAGGACAAATTAATTTTGTTTTCCTATGGGAAAACATTAAATACTCAAAAAAGCCCCTAAACTTGAGAAATTTACAGGTTCATTGTGACAGCTAGAAAAATTTAAAACAAAAATCAAAATAATAGTAATAATATATAATTTAGAATTCAACTTCAAAACTGACACTCAAGTTGTTTTAAAAAGAGTATAAGAATGAAAAGAAAAATAAATATATGCACAAAAGTTGCCAGAAAGAGTATTTAAACCTTTCAAAGGAAATGTTAATAGAGTCAAATTTAGAAGTTTTAGAGTGACTCTTTCAATTGATAAAAATTCTATGAAAGATTTCTAATAGGATGCCATCAAGAAATATTTGAAAATCAAATTTAGCACCATTTTTGTGCTTTTAATCAGACCTATTATCCCTACTTTTCTCTTTTAAAACTTTTCATACTGTATTCCCTCAATTTATATATTTTTCTTCTCTTTACTATTTATTTTACTTATTTTTTCTACTTTCATTTTATTGACTTAGCTAACAGATGCCACACACTCCTGAGCCTGCCTGTACTTAACTAACGTCTCCAAATTTTCTTATAAAATTTTACTTTCAACTTGTCTAATTTCTAAGTAATGCAAAACATATTTTAAAAAGTGTAAGTAGTTCATTGTACACTACTATACTGTATAGTGTTTGTAATCAGAGAAATTCTTTTGTTTTTATTTCTCTAGCATATTTAATCCAAATATTCCTGGCATTAGAAACAGAAACATTCAAAAATCCTAAATCACTTCAGGTCCAAAATGTATTGCATTCAATTTGGAATCCCAGTGCTAGAGTTCCTAACTCCATTGTTTATGGTAATATTCAGGCCACAACACTGTAATCAAATGGCCTTGCCAGGAATACTATTTATCTTCTGTAATAACTTAAGTCATAAAATTTAGACCTTCACCTGTGGTAAAATTGACTACTGGTTTCTAAACATCCTCTCATTTGCTAGATATTCATTGGTTATTTACTGGATCACAAGAAAAACCGCATGTGTGTGTGTGTGAGTGCGTGTGCACGTGTGTTTGTGTGGAAAACATATGAACTTCAGGGATACAGTTATTTACCTCAGTTTTTAGTATTTTAAAAAAGAATTTGGCCATATTAGCACATACAACTGAATATCAGCCTTGGCCTTGAGTCATGAATACTTCTCTCTAATAAAATGGAAACACATGCAGACAGGAGTTACATCTAAACAGAAATATAGTCAAAGGCTAAAGAACTAGTTGAAGGATTCTAGACTCATAGATATTTTCATTAAATATTGTTGGTGTGTATTTTCAGGGTTAATATGGCTTGGATATGTGTCTCCTCCAAACACCTCATGTTGAAATGTAATCCCCAATGTTGGAGGTGAGGCCCGGTGGGAGTGTTGGATGATGGGAGCAGATCACCAACAAATAGCTTGGTGCTGTCCTCACGATAGTAAATTCTCATGAGACCTGGTTGTTTAAAAGTGTGTGGCACTTCCATTTCATTCTCTTGCTCTCACTCTCACCATTCTGGCTCCCTGTTAACTTCCACCATGATTTTAACCTCCCTGAAGACTCATCTGAAGCAGATACTAGCACCATGCTTCCTGTAAAACCTGCAGAACAGTGGTCCAACTTCTTTTCTTTATAAATTACCCAGTCTCAGGTATTTCTTTAAAGTGTACAAATGGACTAACATAAAAAATTGGTACCAGGAGTGGGATATTGCTATAAAGCTACCCAACAATGTGGAAGCAACTTTGGAACTGGGTAATGGGCAGAGGTTAGAAGAGCTTAAAGGCCTTACAAGAAGACAGAAAGATGAGGGAAAGTTTGGAACGTCTTAGAGACTGTTAATTGGTTGTAACCAAAATGCTGATAGAAATATATACAGTGAAGGTCAGGCTGACAAGGTCTCAGATGGAAATATAGAACTTATTGGGAACTGGAGCAAATGTTACCCTTGCTATACCTTAGCAAAAAACAGTTGTACTGTGTTCATGCCCTAGGGAACTGTGGAAGTTTGAATTTAAAGTACATGGCAGAAGACATGTCTAAGCAGTAAAGAATTCAAGAAGTGACCTGGCTGCTTCTACAACATAACTCAAGGTGGAAGCAATGCAACGACTTAAAGATTGAAGTTCTATTTAAAGGAGAAGCAGAGCAGAAAAGTTTGGAAATTTTCAGCCTAGTCATGTGATATGGTTTGGCTCTGTGTCCCCACCTAAATCTCATGTCGAGTTGTAATCCCCATGTGTCAGGGGAGCCACATGGTGGGAGGTGATTGGATCATTGACGTGGATTTCCCCCTTGCTGTTCTCATGATAGTGAGTTCTCATGAGATCTGTCTCTCTCTCTTCTGCCTCTATGTGAAGAAGGTGCTTGCTTCCCCTTCACCTTCCACCATGATTGTAAGTTTCCTGAGGCCTCCCAGTCATGCTTCCTGTTAAGCCTGTGGAACTGTGAGTCAATTAAACCTTCTTTCTTCATAAATTATCCAGTCTCATCTAGTTCCTTATAGCAGAGTGAAAGAAAACTAATACACCATGTGGCAAAGAAAGAAAAAGCTTCTTTGGGAGAAGAATCCAAGCAGGCTGCAGAGCAACCACTTGCCAGAGAGATTCATATGTTTCAAAGAGAGACAGATGCTGATAGACAGGACAATGAGAAAAGGTATTTTACAGATCTACAAGCCAGTCTCTCCTATAACAGACCCAGAGGTACAGGAGAAAAGAATGGTTTAGGGGGCAGGCCTTGCTTCCCAGCACCACTGCAGGAGGATGCTACTTGCATCCAGGTCTCTCCAACCTCAGCTCAAAGAGGCTTAAATACATATTGAGCTGCTGCTTAAAAGGGTAGAAGCTGTAAGCATTGGTGGCCTCAATGTGATGTTAATCTTGCAAGTGTTTAGATGTAAGAATGAAGGAGGCTTGGCAGCTTATCCCTAGATTTCAGAGGATCTATGAGAAAGCCTGAGTGCCCAGGAAGAAATCTCCTGCAGGGGTAGAGGCCTTTCAAAGAACCTCTATTAGGGCATCATGGAGGGGGAATGCTGGGCTGGAACCCCCACATAGAATTGCCACCGCAGTACTTCCTAGTGGACCTATGGGAATGCTGCTATTTCCAGACCCAAGAATGGTAGAGCCAATGGAAGCCTGCAATTTGAATATGGAAATGGCACAGGCACCCAACTCCAACTCATGAAAGGAGCCACAGGGTATACACCCTGCACAGCCACAGGGTTGGAGCTGTCCAAGACCTTGGGAACCCACCCCTTGCACCAGTGGTTGCAATGTGGGACTTGGAGCCAAAGGAGATTTCTTGGAGCTTTAAGATTTAATGACTACTCTGCTGGGTTTCAGACTTGCATCGGGTCTGTAGCCCCTTTATTTTGGCCAATTTTTCCCTTTTGGAATGAGAATGTTTACCGAATGCCTATAACCCCATTGTATCTTGGAAGTAATAACTTGATTTTTATTACACAAGCTTGGAAGGAACTCATCTACAGAGGAGGCTTTAGACTTGGGAATTGGGACTTGAGACTTTAAATGTAGTTGATGCTGTAATGCTTTAAGACTTTGGGGGACTATTTGAAAGGAGTGGAATGATATTGTTTGAATATTTGTCCCCTCCACATTTCATGTAAAAGTGTAATCCTCAATTTAGGAAGTGGGGCCTGGTGAGAAGTGTTTGGATTATTGGGGGTAGAACACTCATGAATAGCTTGGTGCTGTTCTTATGATAGTGAGTAAATTCTCATGAGACCTGGTTGTTGAAAACTGTGTAGTACATCCCCCAACCTTGCTCCTGCTCTTGCCATGTGACATTCTTGCTCCCTGTCACCTTTCATAAAGAGTGTAATCTTTGTGAGGTGTCACCAGAAGCAGATGCTGGTACCATGCTTCCTGTAAAGCCTGCAGAACCATGAGTCAAGTAAACTCATTTTCTTTGTATGTTAGCCAGTCTCAGGTATTCCTTTATAGTATCACAAACAGAGCAATACAAGGACTTCCTTTTTAATCACATTGATAAATTTATTCTAGAAACACTTATTTAGTTATGATTATTTGGGATTCAACCGTATACATAATTGTATGTTCTGCCCTCTTAGATATTCCATTCTAGTAAACAAAACAGACACATAAACAAGGAAATGACGGTATGTGGAATAAAGTGTTATAAAGGAAACAAAGATAGCTGTCAGATAGACATAACATGGATGTAATTTTTGAGATGAAAACTTTAGTTAATGTTAATAGGAAAGCCACTCTGTGGAGGTGGCATTTAAGTTGAAACCTAAAAAGAAAAAAGGCGTGACTAGGAATTAATGGTTAAATTTCACTGTCCCTTTCTTTAAATCGGACTGTAAGAGAAATTGCAATAAAAATTAACTGACTACAGAAAAGTTTTTTTTTGTTTGTTTGTTTCCTTGGAGCTATAAAAAGGTAGTAAATAAATAAATACAGAATGTTTATTAAAGATTTATAACAATGTGTTCAACCTGGTCCATCTTCAAGAGAATTAAAGTCAAGTTGTGGAGACAAAATTGCAGCAAAGAAAATAATTAGAGAAGAAATAAAGTTCAAGGGATGTTATACTGATTTGTAGGAAAATTAGACGTGTGTAGGCTGGAGTAATACATCCAGAGTGTTATGACTCCCTAGACACAGTTCTAAAGAAGGCCTAAGTTTTGTAGAAGGGAGACTATCATCAGTGAAACAGCAAAAGAGTTAATAAAACTTAAACATATTCAACATAGTATTCAAATCTGTGTATTATAGTGAAAGTAGTACTGGATTAGGAGTTTGATGCTCTGGGTTTTGACAACCAATAAAAATGTCAACTTGGGTAAAGGAGTCATAACCGTTCTTAGGCTCCATTTCTTCATTTCAAAAGTGGGACAAAAACTTTTTTTCATGCTAACCAAAGGAAAGCCCTGAGAATTCGAGGAGATGATATATTAGTACAAACAGCAAAATTATAATCCTACTCAAATACTGATAGTAATAAGATTTGATGAGAATTGATTTAGTATTAGGTACTGCACAGTGTTTTAAATTAGTTTTTCTAATTTGACAGCGACTGTATTTTCATTCTTCAGAAAAAGAAGTTAAAGCACTGGAAACATAGTTTCTTGATGTCTGTCTCTTTCTTGCCTTCAACATTAAGTAGTAAAGCCAACATTTAAAAGTTATTTTTCTAATGCCTAATTACTATGTTCATAACTTCTTCGATGATGTTAAGGATGTAGATATTAATGCTAATGCTTTTATTTGATTTTTAATTTTGTTGATTGATAGTTGATTGCTAGGTTCACTAAAGAAAATATGCTAACAAATAAATCTGGATTTAAATTTGAATGTTTCAGAGGAAAATTTAGTAAATTGAATCAGGACAAAGTGTGGCCCAATTAATGCCTTTCTGTATTTCTAATGCATACATTCTAGGATTTTTAATTCTCTTAAATTTTAAAGTATCTTTTACACACACACCCACACACACACACCACCATTGTAACTTTAGGAAAGTTTAGTGATGTTCATTTTCCAATAGAAAAACTAGAATAGGTTTGCCTAGTATTTAAAATACCTCTGCGCTATAATGAAGAAACCAATGATAATGCTACTATAATTTGGAGTCTCTGAAGGTTGTTGAAAATGTGTCGCTTCTTGAGATTATTAAGTGCAAATCTCTGTGTAGCATTCTCATTTTATCATTCAAAGGAAAAACAGACAATGAAGCTGTACTTTCTAATTTGTTCTCAGTTTTCCTTCATGTGTGTACCAACTGGGTATGAACAATACAAGGGTAGTTAAGTCTCAAGACACATAGCTAATTGCAGAAAACTTGACATTGTTGTATATGTCTAAAATTAAAACTGGTCTCAGTTCCATGGGGACATACTGCAGTACATGCAGTTAGCAACTTAATTTAGTTGCTATTTATTGATTTAGTTCAGAACAAATCTCTCCGTGTCTGAATAAAAACAAAACCAAGCCACAAGAGCTGGCAAATCTCAAAGGCATGTAAATAGAGGAATATGCTTTCAATGAGAAGATATGTTTCCATTTTTGATACTTGTTGATTCATCAATGAGGTCATCTAATTCTGGGTAATCACACTGGCTTTTTAATTTAGGTAAAATATCGCCTTTATAAAAATAATTTAAAGGATGAACACAATAATATAAACTTGGAATTAGAAAATAAAGAATAGTAAATAATATTCAGCAAATGAACTGGATTAAAAATGTGTTTGTAGAAATGGTATTAAACCATTATTTTTGAAAAGTCATTTGGCAATAAGTAGTCATAAAGCTCTTAGTATGTTTTGCTTATGTATTTTCACTTTTGAAATTTAAATATGTCAAATAGTCATTAACATGAAAAAAGATACATTACTGACATTATTAAAGAGAACAAAACAAGCTAAATATTCAATAATAATGGACAACTTAAAGCATAGGATAGAATATTATGCATTAATCATCACCTATTTATTAGGTTGGTGCAAAAGTAATTGCAGTTTTTGCCATTACTGTTAATGGCAAAACAGTAAATGGCAAAAACTATGATCACTTTTTCTCTAACTTAATACCATACAAGAGTCAGGAAAGTCATAGTTTACAATGGTAAGTTAAAACAAATACGAAGTAGCATATATGATATAAATATATATCATATGTATTAGCATATGTAGTGTGTAGTTATTTTAAATCCATAAATAGAATATACAGTGCTAATATACTTTTAGATTATTAATTATCCATAATAATGTAAGCATTATGGCACCATATTATTTATCTTTTTGGCTTTTCTGTTATGATTGTATAAAAAGATACTTCCTTCAGTGTTCAGTAGAAGGACAATGGAACTTCAATCATAATCAACTTTAGGTCTTGGTCTTAAGATACCTCCATGAAACCTTGTCACTACTAAAAGTCTCTTTCCTCCTAAGTATTATATAAGATGTAGCTGTCTAAGATGGTTGTTATTTCTTTCTTAAACAATTCTTAAAATTAACCTGTGAAACCATTTGAGCTTTGACTTTTTTTGTTGTGAATATACTTGGATAACAAATTCTATTCCCTTAATAGAGGCAGAACTATTTTGAGTTTTTGCTTGATTCAGTGCCAGTTTTGTCCAAATGACTTTTCAAAAATTTGTCATGTCAGTTGCATATTTGAGGCAGAGATATTTTCAAAGAATTAGCTTATGTCTGTAGGATTTGTAGTATCTGCCATTCATAATATTATTTTGTATTTGAAAAAATATTCTACTAAAAATTGTATTGTATTTCTTTACTTTTATATTTTTAAAGAACTGAGTTTTGGCTTTGTTCATTTATTTCTCCTTCTCTCTCTACTATATATAAATATATTACATATATACATCTATAAATTTATTACATATAAATATATATAAATTTCTTAATGTGTAGAATTTTTGGATTATCTTATATTGCTACAGAAATAATTTTGTTTTGTTTCATTTTGTTTTGTTTAGTTAGGGATGACTTGACTAAACTCAAATTGGAAACTCTCTCACTTGTGCGGAACCTAACATTTCTAGCTTGTTAACTTCTCTTTAGCTGGGCTGCTTTGAGTGAACCACATGCATACATATGTCAGCAGTCAGACTCTAAATACAGAAATATAGCTTCTGCTCTCTGATTGTCCTCTTTCAAAGATTCTCCCCTCACTTTCTGGCAGCTGAAGTTGTCAAATTCTTTCCTTTTTAAATTAGTATTTTATTTTATTTTTCCAATACAAGACTGTCCTTGACCTTTCCTTGGGTTAAAAGCTGTGTGGAGAGAAAATCTTACGTTGTGCAATTGCCCTTTTTCTATATCAAATTGCCTCTGAAATTTGTGTTGAGATAGTTTGCTTTTGTATTTTGATCAGTTCATAATTGTTATCTATGGGAAAGGTACTTGTCCCTGATGGAAGTGGAATTTTCTCCTTTTCTCTTTTGACATTTCCATCTTGTTTGGAGGACTTCTGTCCTTTCTGCAACCAAATGCTCCAGTCCTGTCTCATATTTTTCCGATTCATTTTTCCAAGGATGCTACACACTTTTGTTGAAGAAAGGTATTTATAAACCAAGATCTTGATGAGGAACACATTCATTGCTATTGGGGTATTATTGTTTATGTTATACCTCCATGAACATCTATGTATCTATGTATCTATCTGTCTATCCATCCATTGATTCACTTTATGTTTATATACACATGTGTGAATACATGTATACAAGCATACACACATGCTTATCTATTTTCATATCTACTTATTTCTATTTTTAAAAAATACACTTTCATACTGATACAGACAGTGCCACTAAGTTCGTTCTACAAAAGTGAAAAATCCACTTCTCTTCTACATGGGAGCATCGGCTTCTACATAGTGAAACAATTTGGGACACAAAGGAAAGAGGAAGGAAGACAGGAAAGAAAGTTGAAAAATGGAGGAAAAAGTACCTACACTCAGATTCACCATTATCCCTTGTCTTAACATGCCAGCCTGAAGCCGACCCTGAACATGTCAATGTATCTATCCCTTTCAAAAGTTCATCTACACAAAGGAAAATGTTACAAAAAATAAGGCAGAAATCAAGAAGTAGTAGAAGGAAAGGAGTGAGCGTTCATGGGGATTTCATTAAACAATGATAGAAAATAATTATTGCAGTCTAAATACTTGATTAAATCCTGCAATGATGATGGTATATTACCTAATAAAATAATAAATTAAAAAACAAAATAAAATTAGGTGATGTGAAACAGAATTATCTTTATGGTACAGAAATCATCACGAGACTGTTTTTCCATCTATGTTTTAGTTTGTTACTGCTGCTATTATAAAATACCTTACTGGATAACTTATATAAAACAGAAATTTATTTCTCACAGTTATGGAAGCTGAGAGGTCCAAGATCCAGAAGCAGCAGGTGTTGTGTCTGGTAAAGGCCCGTTGTTCATGGCTGGCACCTTCTTACTGCATCCTCACATGGCGAAAAAGGACAGAAAGTGATGAATGTTGTGTCCTCACATGGCAGAGGAGATGGACAAGCCAAATGTCTTTCTGAAGCATTTGATCTTAAGAGCATTGATCCCATTCTTAAGGGTGGTTCCCTCAAGGCTTAATTATCTCCTAAAGACCCATCTCTTAATATCATCACCTTGGGGTTTAAGTTCTAACATGGGAATATTGGAAGGGCACATACATTCAAACTAGGATAGATGTTTACTGAAAGAAAGAAAAGACCCGAAATTTCCCTCTTATATTATGTTGGCTATTTCATTATGAGGTTTGATTTATTCAACTAAATGTTATAACTCAGATCAGCAAAAACAGACTAGAGCTCACACAGAGCCACTGACATCTGCGGTCTGTTTGATCTAATAGTTCACTCTGCCTTCTATTTATACCTGAGAAATTTAGAAGCACTCAAAAAATTTCCTACAATATATAATATGCATATTTAAAGCAAATGTACAGTTTATTCTTTGTTTTCAGAAAATAAGGCTTTATTGTGTGTCTGAGAAGGAAAATACAATTTGCATTAATTTTACTTGACTTGCTTAAAAGTCTGTGAGGTTAATTATAAAGTGAAAAACAGTGAAACAAAAACGGAACAAAGAAAAACAAAACAAAAATCTCACCTCATTTTCAGGGGCCGTATATCTTCCCAATAGAACCCAAACATAATTTCAATCCAAGGGACAAATGTCAGATGAGATGAAGTATTTGCTGTAATTTGGACCCAATTGGAATATTATCTTTTCTGTGATGACTTCTGCTGTCTCTGAGGCAGTTAAGCAGTCCCTTCATTGTGATTCCATAGTACTTGTAAAAACCCTTATTGCAATAGTTAATATGTAGTATTATGAGTATTATGAGAGTCTTTCAAAAATGATTTAACGGTTAGAGGAAATTTCTGATTAAGTTGAAATGTTTCTTCCTCCTGATTGGTTTCACTTATTAAAATGTCCTTAAAAGAAATATTCCTTTGGGAGGCTCATTAAGACCTAATTTTAAGCAAATTGATTATGCATAATTAATTATTTAGTTCCCATAGGCATTGTATCCAGGGTAGCAATATCAAAATCATCTTAACGACACATGATAACGTCAACTTTAAGTCAGAGAGAAAAATACGTATTGTTCAGTAAACTAAGAAAAATATATAAAAACACACAAATATAAAGAACCTTACGTGTAACGTGTGATACACACACACACACACACACATGCAGAAGAACACACAAGTTCACCTTCAGTACAAATATTGAGCAACCATAGAATATTCATATTCTTAGATTTTTCTAACATTTTCCCCCTAGGGAGGGATCTGCCTTTGTTTCACTAATTTCCTTTACCTCTCTGACAGCAAGGTTGATTCTGCTTCTGTTATGTGAACTTTTAGGTTTTGTTATTTGAAGTCAGGAGCAAAGGGCTAAAGGCATTTTGGATAGGGCTGTGAAGTCAGTTTTATAAACAGTGTTTTAAAGGGAGACCCAAAACGAAATATGGCATGTAAGGAAGAAATAATTTTAATAAGGGTGCAATGTATCTGACATGTATGTATTTCACAGTGAAGTATGAAACTTGTTTAGAAATATTTTTATTCCTGAATTGTGTTTTTTAACTACAATATCACTCTAATTCTGGGCTATGTGGGACTTCTACTGTTTTCTGTCATTTTATTTATGGCTTTCATTATGTTTATAGAGTTACATTTATTAGTATATTAATATGTTAATATGTATGTATATAAATTTGTATATTTATAAATTTAAATATGTGTAGATATTATATGTATTCACATGCTTTATGTCATTAATTACATGACATTTTCCCTGTTTAGTTATTTAATATATTTTATTGTTAAATTAATGGTTTCTTAACATTGTTTTATTTGCAGGCTTTCTTCTTAAGATATCAATAAAATAATGTCATGCTTTATATGGCACCCTGGATTTGATTAATTCATAGACTTTTTTATATATATAAAGGGATTGCATGAAATTGACTAATTGAATTTATTTAAACAAATTAGTGCTTTTCGCAATTGTTTAAGTTGGTTTTCTAAGAAAGACTCAGTTAAATAACAGCCAGGAAAGCATTTGAAACATTTGAAGTTACATTGGAAAAAATGCTTAACATCCCTATATAAAGTAGATGGTGAATATTAAGTGAAATATTTCTCTTTCTTTAAAATTTCTGATGCCTACCAATTTGCTTGCTTCCTCAAAATGCTACAAATATGACATCAATGACATGTCATTAAAAAGCAAAAATTTAAATTAATCAAAACACGTCTTGATAACTATTTATTTTAAGATATTGTCGATCCAAGAGGCAAAAAGCTTTTTTATAGTGATTTTTAATGGTTTTAAAATATTAATACAAATGTCTAATAAAAAGAAAATTTCCGAGTCAGTCATGAACTCATACAAACACAGACAGACCACACGTACACAAAACATATGCATGAATCGTCTGATGAAAAAGTCTTTCACTTTTAAAATCTACAATAAATGAAGTTAAGGTAACTGAAAGATTCTTCTGAATTAATAAATTACTTTTTTTCCTGGACATTTTTAAAATTTCAGCATTTTTTGCAAAGGATTAGGTCTTCAGTTGATTATATTTTGTTGTATGAAATGTTCTTCTTGAGGAGTAAGGAATGGGAATGTCTCTAGGTATCTTTTTTGGTTTCAACAAATATTTTTGTGCACTTAAATATCCTAAACACTGGAGATAAGGCCCTATTCATTATACATAAATGATAGATTGACAGATAAGAAAAGGGAAAAAGAAATAAAGAAAGAAGGAAAGAGAGAAAAAATAAAGAGTGAGCTAAGAACAGATAGAAGATGATTGATACATGGAGATAGATTAGATAGATAGATGGTCTCCAATGAAATTATGAACAATTTATTTATATCTTCCCTATGTCTGAAATACATATCATGAAATAAAAATAAAAGATAGGACATAGGAGTTTTACTTCAAAATTTCTTCTATTCTTGAGTGCACAGTATTATGTTTTCTTTGTATCATTAAAAGCATGCCTTCTACATGTGGAAAGAGATACATACTTTATTAGGTACAGCTTTGTCCACCTCCAACACAGTATAGATCAATAAATTTGGAATGCATGGATAAACCTATGAAAAGTAACCTCCTTTTTTTAAAAAAAGTACTTTTACATAATCTCAAAAGAGACTCTGGTGTCCATATAAAATTAAATAAAAACTTTTAAATAATAATACTAGTTTTCCTTTGCATTCATTTACACACATTGTGTAAAATGCATCCTAAGTAGGTTCCTCTCTTCCTTTAACCACTCCAAAACTCTACATACTTTATTTTATCCTAATGAAATTTGCACTATTTTGCTCACATCTTACATGAATAGTAATCTGAGGCAAGGAGAGCTCTTAGAATTGAAGAATAATGTTAAGGAACACAATATAATTTAATATCTTGAAAAATTTTAGGGCCAATTTCACCTCTAATGAGGTATTCATAGTTGTTAGTGTTAGTTGTTAATGTTTATGATTTAAATATAGAATATGTATATTTATGTAATAAATATATGTTGTGAATTTTTATTATTATGAAGTAAAAATATGTGTGAATTTTTTTCCTTAAGGTCAAATAGTCTTTATTATATTAAGCAAATAAATATTTGACTAGCCAGGGCATCTTAAACTTTTGATAAAGGCTTCTAAAATATATTAGAAAAAATTATTCACTGTAAGGTAGAAAAATTTAAGCTTCATGCTTCAACCTATATTCATTCCTATGAATTTTGATTTGGCAAAAAAAATTAGTTTCTCTTTAGGTCTGGTGAAACCACGTACATTTTACTTTGACAAATAATATTTCTAAAAATTTATTCTGTAAACTTGATCATAAGGATAACATGACTCGATTTTCTACTACATGTTTTGTGAATAAAGCTGGGTAATTATTTCAACGATTGAATATGTATAAGCACATATTAATATTATTGAATTTGATGAGAGAAAAATACTCATATGAGTCAAACGTGGAAGGATGGTGAATTGCAGGATGGAGTATTGGCAACTATGGACTTGAACTACGAGGTATTGTATCATCCATACCATCCATATAAAATGGTCAATGAAAACACTTTTACTTTCGAACAATGACAGTAATATTTTATAATTGGTTATAGGTATGGATATAACATTGTAATTTATAATTCTGTTATATATTGAAAACAAATCATTATCATAAATGGACTGACAATTTCAAGTTGTGGTAGATAAGAAATATCTGGAACTGCCAATGAGATTTTATATTGATACAATTACCTTGGAAAATACACACACTAAAGCTTTATTTGGGCATAACTTATGATCTAAGAAACTGCACTTTTATACAATTCTTAAAATATGAGAGCTCAAAGGAAACTATCATCAGACTGAAAAGGCAACCTACAGAATGGGAGAAACTTTTTGCAATCTATCCATCTGACAAAGGGCTAATATCCAGAATCTACAAAAACCTTAAACAAATTTACAAGAAAAAAACAAATAACCCCATCAAAAAGTGGGCAAAAGATATGAACAGACACTTCTCAAAAGAAGAAATTTATGCAGCCAACAAACATATGAAAAAAAGCTCATCATCACTAGTCATTAGAGAAATGCAAATCAAAACCACAATGAGATACCATCTCACACCAGTTAGAATGGCAATCATTAAAAAGTCAGGAAACAACAGATGCTGGAGAGGATGTGGCGAAATAGGAATGCTTTTACACTGTTGATGGGAGTGTCAATTAGTTCAACCATTGTGGAAGACAGTGGGGCAATTCCTCAGGGATCTAGAACCAGAAATACCATTTGACCCAGCCATCTCATTACTGGGTACATACCCAAAGGATTGTAAATCATTCTACTATAAAGACACATGCACATGAAAGTTTATTGCAGCACTATTCACAATAGCAAAGACTTGGAACCAACCCCAATGCTCATCAATAATAGACTGGATAAAAAAAATGTGGCACATATACACCATGAAATACTATGCAGCCATAAAAAGGGATGAGTTCATGTCCTTTGCAGGGACATGGATGAAGCTGGAAACCATCATTCTCAGCAAACTAACACAAGAAGAGAAAACCAGACACCGCATGTTCTCACTCATAGGTGGGAGTTGAACAATGAGAACACAAGGACACAGGGAGGGGAATATCACACACCAGGGCCTGTCTAGGGGTGGGGGGTTAGGGGAGGGATAGCATTAGGAGAAATACTTCATGTAGATGATGGATTTATAGGTGCAGCAAACCACCATGGCATGTGTATACCTATGTAACAAATCTGCACGTTCTGTACATGTACCTCAGAACTTAAAGTATAATAATAATTAAAATAAACAGGTAAAAGAATGTGTATGACAGCATTACCCTGAAAGATTTCTAACAGAAAACAAGCCAAATGCCTATCAGTGCAGGAAGTATTAACAAATAAGCTGTGACATACAATCAAGACAAAACTATGCCAACCTCACAAAAATGTTGACACAAAAGCCACAATCAAAAGAGTCAAACTGGTAAGAATCTGTTTACCTAGTTTTCAATATTTGTGAAACATAAAAAAAGGGTTTCATTCACCATTATACACCTATTCAGCTTTAGCAAGGAGGTGCTTTCTTTTTAAAATAAAAATAATAGAAATGGTTGTGTTTTTCTATTAGGACTATTTATTTCCTAATTTTCTATATTGACCACATCCAGCACTTTGATAGTGAAAAACATACATTACAAACAAGCACATTTCCATAGGTTTCCTTTAAATAGCAGGGATACTCTAATGTATACTTCCTGTTAAGGATTTAAATATTTTACAGAACAGCACAGAATTGCATAAATGCTTAAAAACCATTCATCCTTTCATATTAGTCCATTTCCAAAACAGAAACAAAGTTAAGATTTGGACATACTGTGTCTGTTTCAAAATTAATTTTTTTGGTGAGTGTTTGAATGGCTGATACTTTTCCCACTAAGGCATGAATGAAGCAAATGTTTAGGGACTCCAGGTTCATATGTGATCTATAGCTCCTTTCTAATGTGGCCCATTTGACCTATGTTGGTATACTGCCACATTGTGTGACACACCTTCCCTAATGTGGTGTTTGTTCTCTCTTGTTCTCATTAATAAAAAAGGTTTATCCAATACATTAATCAGTGAGCACAAATGATACCCACTGGCAATGAGAGACTATTTGTGGTCTTATAAAATGTGCTTATTATTAATGGTGTTTTGCTGGGTATTGCAATTAGGCATGTGTGAAATTTTCAAAAGTGACTTAGGATGATTAATTTCTCAGATAGCAAACCCTCCTGTCATTTTTATGAATGAGGAGAGTCTAAGATTTATAAACGTTGAATAACTTCTCCAAATTCACAAACAAAAGTCGGCAACAGAAGGAGCAGCCATCACTAACAATGTCCTTGCTATCAGATTTTCTACATAAGCACACTTGCTTTACCAAACAAAACAGCAATCTAAAATATAACTTCCACTTTGGGAGGCCCGGGTGGGTGGATCACTTGAGGTCAGGAGTTCGAGACCAGCCTCACCAACATGGTAAAACCATGTCTCTACTAAAAATACAAAATTAGCTGGGCATGGTGGCACACACCTGTAATCCCAGCTACCCAGGGGGCTGAGGCAGGAGAATTGCTTGAACCCGGGAGACGGAGGTTGCAGTGAGCTGAGGTAGCACCATTGCACTGCAGCCTGGGCAACAAGAAGGAAGCTATCTCGAAATAAATAAATACATACATACATACATCTTCACTGATTTTTTTTTCCAGTACACCAATATATCCAATGTATCTCAATATTTCTTAAAATGTTCTACTAATGTAATCCTAACTGGAAAGGAGAATTTACTTGGGTCACAGAAACAGTTTGGAATCATATATTGAAGCAAGCAATTCATACAATTCCTTTAGAGACTCACCCTTTGTATTTTAAATTAATGCAAATTTTGCATTATAGCCTACAGCTATCCATGTTTTCTTTTAATTCAATTCTGATTGTGTAAAATTACTCACCGCAAAGGTGATGTATTTTGATCAACCAATCACCATGTACCCACTAACTGTAGTTATCTGAGAGGGAGAAGTGTAGACTATTTTAATAAAGGCTTAGCAATTAATAACATGCCTTACTTTCTCTTACTTAGTCACGGTAAACTATGGGTAGCTACTATGTGTCAGGATCTATTTCAGGCTGTAAACCGGTGATAGCAGGGACAGTCAGAATGCACGAATTTTAGAGAATCGTGAGCAGCTCACTTCGCTTGTCTGAGGGTCAGTTTCTTTATATATAAAATGATAATGACAAAGTTAGATTTCAGGGGGGTTATCAAGAGGATTGCAGGTGAGAATATGTATGTGCAAGAAAGTGTTTCTAGAAACTATGAAGTGTTATGCAAGTGTAAGTTTCCATTATTATTTTAATATATCTATTTGCTAGGCATTGGGTTTAGGTGCTGAGGATATAGTAGAGTACCACACAATAAAAAAAAAAAAATTCCTGCCCCTCAAAGTGTTTACATTCTAGTGACAATAGAAGGAACAGAGTCTATCATTATATTTAACATATATATGTAGGCATACACACACAAATAAAAGAAGATATCAAAAAGTACATAAAAATGGAATTTAAAAATACAAATACAAATGGAAACTTTATTTCACAACATTAGCTCCATCAAGCACAACACATTTTGTAAGTGATGATACCAGCCACTTAGTCCACCTCTAAAGAACTGAGGTTTTGGACATTTAACCAAGTCAATGTAATCTATTTTAATTACTAAATCAAGACAAATAGATGCCCTTTAAAGATCTTTTTAAGATTAGAAAATTTAAAAAATAGTCAGAAGGAGCCAAATCAGGATGATAAGGTGGATGCCTACGAGGTTCCAATGGACACTCTTGTAAAATTGTCCTTGTTTGATTAGAGGAATGAGCAGGAGCATAACCCTCGTGGAGAAGGGCTCTCTGGTGAAGCTTTCCTGGGAATCTTTCTGCTAAAGTTTTGGCTTACTCAAAACGTTCTCATAATAAGCAGATGTTGTCATTATTTGATGCTCCAGAAAGTCAACAAGCAAAATGAATTGAACATCCCCCCCAAAAAAACTGTTGCCATCACTTTTCCTCTTAATGGTCTGCTTCTGCTTTGACTGGACCATGTTCACCTCTTGTCCACTACCGCTGGATTGTTCTTAGTCTTCAGATCATACTGATTAAGCCATGTTTCATTTCCTGTTACAATTCTCAAAGAAATGCTTCAGGATCTTGGAGCCACTTGTTTCAGCTCTTGTCTGCAGCTGATCTGGGCACATGGATTTTGGCACCCATTGAATGAAAAGTTTGCTCATGTTTAATTTTTCAGTCAGAATTACGTGAGCTGAAGCAATTAAGATGTTTATGGTGTTGGCTATTGTTTACACTGTTAACTTTTTTATGGCCCCTCAATTAGGGCACTAAAAATAATTTTTCAATTTTGCAAATCCATGTGAATGGTCGGCTGCTGTGAGCTCCATGTTAAATA
The DNA here is from genome assembly GCF_029289425.2 of Pan paniscus. Taxonomy (NCBI): domain Eukaryota; kingdom Metazoa; phylum Chordata; class Mammalia; order Primates; family Hominidae; genus Pan; species Pan paniscus. Next base: position 40,780,085 of record NC_073258.2, on the reverse strand, counting down.
CCAACTCATTCCTTCTTAAAATGAATAATACATTATTAAGCTGCTAATTTATTTGGGGCATTGTCCCCATACATTTTTTGTAAGGTAAAACAGATTTCACCTTTCTTCTACCCAAGTTTTACTATAAATTTGATGTTGGTTCTTGTTTCAATTTAGCAGAATGCCTGTTGCTCTGATGGGAGCATTTTTCAAAATGATTTTTTATACTTCTTAGTGACTCACACTAGATTCTGTTCAAGTATGTTTTAACAAGTTAATTCGAGTTGATGTTGGTATAAAAAACTGAAATTCATACTTTTTTTAAACATACATTTTCCATGACATTTTTGAAAACCCCTTGTTTTCAAAATGAATATGAATGCACTGCTTGGCTAGATATTTAGACACAAATTAAACTTGTTGACTTCTATAGAAAAACCCAGGGGTCTTCTTATTTAAAAATGGATTTAATGGATTAAAGTATATGCATCATGGTGTTAAGCATTTTAAATGGATTATCTAATTTAACTTATTTATAACCTTCTGAGGTAGGCAAGCCTTACTAGGATCTTGAAAAAAGGAAGTTGTTGAAGCCATGTAGCTAGCCAGGGATTCAAACAGAGGCCTTCTTCTAAACAAATATTTTCAGAGAGAGAGAGAGAGAGATCTGAATACTCACAAATAAGTCAGACATAGTGAAAGCATGTTCTTTAATAATAGTAAAGGCCAAGGAGAAAAATAATGCACAGTTCACACAGTACATATCTCATATAGTACATGTCTAAATTGGTTTTACTTTGCTATTAAAAAATCATGAGTAGAAACTCAGCTCAGTAACTACCTGACTATATGACTTTGGGAAAATCACTTACACTGTCAAATTTCAGTTCTAATATACCTATTGAGGTTATTATTAAGGTGCAACAGAAGGTCTAGTATCAGAATCTGAAAAGAAACTCAACAAAAAAGAAAAATACCCAACTTAAAATTGGAGAAAACTCTTGTGTAGACATTCCTTCAATGAAAATATGTAAAGAGGAAACAAGTACATGAAAAGATGCTTAACATCATTAATCATTAGCAAAATACAAATCAAAACTACTATGAGATACCACTTGATACCCACTATTATGGCTATGATTATAAAATCAGGTAATAATATTAGGTGTTTGTAAGGATATAGAGAAATTGGAACCCTTCTACAGTGCTGGTTGAAAAGTAAAATGGTGCAACCACTGTAGAAAACAGTTTGGCAGTTCCTCAACAAGTTAAACAGAATTGTAATATAATCAGCAATCTTACTTGGATGTATATGCCTAGAAGAATTTAAAATAGATGTTCATAAAATCTGTACATAAGTGTTGAAAACAGTACAGTTCAAAACAGACAAAAGATGGAAATACCTCAAATGTCAGTCAACTGATGAACAGATAAACAAATCTGGGATATCTGTAAAATGGAATATTATTCAACCACCAAAAAATGAAATATTAATACATGCTACAACATGGATGAACCTTAAAGACATTATGCTGAGTGATATAAGCCAGACACAAAAACCTACCTATTGTTTGACTTCAATTATATGAAATATTCAGAATATGTAAATCCACAGAAACAGAAAGCAGGTTAGTGATTTTCAGGGAGAGCAACGGGAAGTGAGTGTTTAAAGGAAACTGGAAGTCCTTTTGTGGTGATGAAACGTTCAGGAAATGGATAATGGTGATGGTTCTATAACACAGTGAATGTACTCAGTGCCACTGAATGAAATATTTCAAAATGGTAAAAATGATAAATAATATGTTATGTAAATTTTACCTTAAAAACAAATACAATAGAATAGAATATAGGTAAAGTACGTGACAGTCTCTAATCTATTATCTGTAAATATTGTAATTATTATTATACCTATAAACAATTCAGACATTTACTTAGAATGACACAAATATGTTATTTACGTGTTTTTTTTTTTTTTTTTTTTGAGACAAAGTCTCGCTCTGTCTCCCAGGCTAGAGTGTAGTTCTATCATAGCTCACGTCAGCCTTGACCTCCTGGCCTCAAGCGATCCTACTGCCTCAGCCTTCCATGTAGCTAGGACTACAAGTGTGTGCCACAATACCTGGCTACTATTTTGATTTTTGTAGAGACGACATCTCACAATGTTGCCCAGGCTGGTCTTGAACACCTGGGCTCAAGCAGTCCTCCTGCCTCGCCCTCCCAAAGTGCTGGGATTACAGGCGTGAGCAACTACACCAAACCGGGTAGAATTTTTTTTTATAAACTTACCTATATTAGCTGGAATTTTTAATAGTGTCTCTGGAAGATTCAAATATGTATTTTCTGCATATAATAGATGCACATAATACACATAATAATATATACATACAATTTTAGTTTATATTTATATTAAGCTTTTCTTCTAAAGACAATAATTAGAAATTCGATAATAGAATAGTAAGACATCGAAAATTAAAATGTATAAAATTACATATAATTTCAAAAGCTTTTTGTCATTAAATATTAAAATCAGAGAGTGGCATCATATTGTTTATACTTATGTCCTGCATAAATATTTTTTACCTTTCTACTTCCACATTAATATCTTTATGTTTGATATTTCCACATTCTTATATACGTTCATGAATGATTATGACAAATACTAAGAAGAATGAGTTTAATTGCTCTACAGACTCCACAATTTATTGCTTACCATAACAATACTTTATTAGTCAGTTCAATAGATTGTTATTAGTCAGTTCAATAGATTGAACTGACTCCTCTCTCTCATTACAATTCATCACCTCTGCCAATAGATATGTCTGGCACTCACTATTTATAGGTATTAATTAAATGAATCACTGATGATTTTAGTATTCTCTTTAAAAATGTGAAAGTACACATTCATATTAGATTATGGGAATATAAATAGTCAAAATATTCTATATTGAATTTTAATCAATGTGCTAGCACAAAGTTGAAGTAGATTTATCCAATTTGATTTGTCAGGGTTAATTTAGTGGTCCTCATCTCTAAAGGTACTGTCTGTTTTTAAAATGCAACAAATCTAGCTTTCCATTTGACTTGAGCTCAGAGGTATTTAGCCAAATAAAAGGTCAGATAGGGCATATAATGCTTCTGCAAAATATTATAAATTTATTTTACTGTTAAAGTAAATAACATGTGTAGAAAATTTCAGCTACTTCCCCTAATAAGACCGGACAACCAGCATGAAAAGATATAGCCGGAAAATAACCTACTTGTAACTGATTGAATATAAAGTATATTAAAAAGCAGACATTGACATTTCTCAGGGATTTTAAGCTGTCATGGGGAAAAGTGAAGTATTTAAGGGAGTCTGAGTAATAAAGCCAAAGTTAAAATAATAAAGTCAGAGTTCTTTAGGAGAAATTCAACAAGCCCCTGTTCAAAACACACACACACACACACACACACACACACACACACACACACACACACGAAGACAGAAAGCAAGAGAGCGAGAGCTAGAAACAGAAAGATGCTGAAATCCACATATGGAGTAGGAAATGTGAGATTATTTCATTTGAATCTAAAATAATAGGACAATCTGAATAGACACTGCTTTTTCTAGAACTTTCAAGCCAAAAAACAAATGTAATATACCTCAGGGGATTTTATGCTTGAGAATGCATCTTTATCCTAATGAGATCTTGTTAAAACATAGATTGTGGGTCACTGCCTCAGAGTTTCTGATTCAGTAAGTTTTGGTAAGACTCTATAATTTGCATTTGTAAAAAAATTCTGAAATGTTGCTAACACTGCTGGTCCTGAAACCTCATCTTGACAACTATAACAATATTAGTCAATATAATGAAAGTAATTAGGGTTAATTTAGGTTCTTTTTAAAAATTCACTACCTGTTTAATATTAGGAAACAATTAATCTATGTGAGCTTCAGTATTCTGATCTTTAAAATTTATATGGTAATAATTTCTATCAGGGTTATTATAAAGCTCATGTAAGAATGGATATGAATTTACTTGCTCTAGTAGTGTCAGCTAATATTTACTTAGTACATATTAAAGCCAACCAAAGTTCAAAGTATTTTATACATTATCTTATTTATCCATCATCATAGCAATTGTATGACATGGTTACTATTACTGCCCTGATTATCGATAAGGCAAGTGAGGTCCCAGCCATTTAAATAAGTTGCCCCATGTCACATAGACAGTGGATGATCATGCCAACATTTAAAGATAGCTGGTTAAATACTAGAGTTCCAGGAGTTGAGCACTTTATTATGGTTGCTTCATACCTTGAAAGGTGATGTGAAAATACTAATTATATCCTTAAAAAATGAAAGACCAAATATTTCACTTAATCTTTTTATCCTACATTTCTATTTATTTAATACAACCTTATGATTAAAAAATGTGGACTTTGGGCTGCTTGGACTATTCGATAAATTATGGCTGTCTTTGACTAAATTTTTAAATATCTTTGTATCTTATTTATTTGTCTTGAAACTTGGGATAATAATTGAAACTAGAATCATTTTGATGATTCAGATACATTATTGCATACACAGCACTTAAAATAATACAAGGTAATTATGAGTAATCAATTCATGTAATAAATATTCCTAGAAAGTACAATAGGAACAAGAATCCATACTTTGAAAATTTCTATGGGCTGTGTGTGTGTGTGTGTGTGTACATGCTGAGCATGCTGTAAAATTGTAATGAAATAATAAATATAGTAACTGTAAGGTTAAGAAGTTTTGAGACTTGATAGTGGGAAGTGAGAAGGAGGGTGGCCATTCAAACAGAACACTAGGAGCAAATGGATGGAACCAAGTACGCAATATTCTGAAAGACTGTGAGGAAAGTGGTCTAAGTAGGGGACAGAGTTGATGGTAGAAAATAATGACAGACATAGGTAGGTTGAGGCCAGATTCGACTATTGGATAGAATTTGAATATCATTTCTTTTTTACTGTGGAATGCAAAGGAAGGAAAGACAAATGCATAATTTTGACTAAAGAATTCTAAAAACCTGATCATGGCTGTCAGTTCAAATAAATTAATTTGAGAAAATACCAGACTCAGACTGCTTTTTACCATTCTATTCTAGTCCCAAAATTTCTTCCTGTTCTCCCTTCCCATATTCTACTCAAACCAGAGTACCAGATAAGTATAAACCAAACTAGAATCAGCCAATTTAATGTGAGCAGAATGAGAAAGGATAGCTTTAATTAAAATTTAATCAAGAGAAAAATTTACAATGCCATAAATAATATTTTCCTAATATCAAGTCAAATAAACTCATAAGAAACACATGAATTAATTCAAGCCATTTTATATAGAGAAATTATATAGAATTTAAAATAGGGCAACTATTAATATTATTAAAAATCCTTATAAAATCATTTTGTAATGAGATAAGATGTGTCAATGCAATCCAACTTAATCTAAGCACTTTAACATAAAAGCCAAAAAGACAAGACTTAGTGAGTTTTAATTCATACTAGAAACTTACACTTTTAAAATTCATTTCAACAAAATTTCATACAAAGAACCATAATCCAGAAATGTATATCTATTGAAATAATAAAATCAATTTAACTTAATCTTCCATAAAAATTACGTATAACTCAGATTCACTCTATTCACATACATTAACTCTATCATTGTTTCTATATCCAGCAAAATTATCATTCAAAAGTGAAGCAGAAATAAAGATTTTCTAAAGCAAAAACTAATTAAATTCATTGCCAGTAGATATTCCCTATAAATAATGTTTTCAGAAAAGATGCATGAAAGCCTTAAAACTCTCACCTGGCTAACTAAGGGAAAAAATAGGGGACATAATCATCAATATAAGAAATGAAAGAAGAGACATCACCATTGAGTTCATTGATATTAAAAGAATAATGAAAGAATACTAGGAACAATTCTCTGCCCACAAGTTTGATAACTTACATAAAATAGACCAATTCCTTGAAAGATACAAACTACCAAAACTCATACAAGGAGAAAAGATAACCCAGATAGTACTACAACTATGAAATAAATTGAGTGAATTACTAATAATTTTCAAAAAAAGAAACAAGTATAGAGGAACAAATGAGTTTGCTGGTGAATTCTAACAAGCATTCAAGAATCAGTAATACAAATTATTCATAATTTCTCCAAGAAACTAGAAGCCAAAAGAACATTCCATACTTTCCATGAGGTGAATATTGCCTTACTCCAAAACCACATAATGACATTACAAGAAAGGAAAACCATAGATCTCACATAGATGAAAAATCTCTATAAAAAATATTAGCAAATCTAGTTCAAATCAAAGGAATTATATACTGCAAACAGGTGGTATTAATTCCTGGCTGATTCACTATTTGAAAATAAAGCAATAAAATCTACTACATCAGAACAGTAAAAAAGAAAAATCATATGGTCATATAGTTGATGCAGGTAAAGCATTTGATGAAATGTAACACTTATCCATGATTAAAAACTCTCAGCAAACTAGGAACAGAGAATTTTCTCAGCTCATTAAAGAACGATATATGAAAGACTACAGCAATATCAAACTTCATTGTGAGAGATTGGATGCTTTCTTCCTAAAATGGCAAATAGACAAGAATGTCCTTTCATTATTTCTATTCATTACACTGAAAATACTCTATAATAAAATAAGGCAAAAAGGGTATGCAGAGTACAAAGAATAAATAAAACTTAAAAAATCATTCATTATTGGCCAATATGATTTAATTAAATCCTACTCAGATCACTCCATCTGCTTGCAATTAAATTCAAACTTGTTTATATCCCCATAGTAAAGTGAGTTTTTCCATCCAGAAAAATTCACTCTAGCTTAATTGAGCAAAGAAGATTAGTCATGAAAAAGGATTCTTAAAAATTTCATGCTTGTTAAAAATATGGGTGCCACCTATATTTTGGAATTTTTGGAAGGTCCTGGATCTTTATGTATTTAACAATCTTCTAGGAAGATTTGAAAATTATTGTTCCAGACCAATTTAATTCTATTAAAACACCTGTTAAATGTTCTATAATGTGGTGGATTTCAACTTGGCTGAAAATTTGAATCTCCTTGGAAAGTTTTCAAAATTGGGTTTTGAATATATATATATTCTTGGGTTCACCTCTAGAAATCCCGATTTAATTGATTTTCAGTAGGACTCTGGCACTAGTAATTTGTCTAGGTGGTTTTAATGTGAAGCCTGTTCTGAGAACCACTGGTCTAGGAACTGTTACCACTCACATTGCTAAATATTTCCTGTCATCCCTATCCCCAAAATTGGCCACAAGCCTGTTTAATGACAATTGCCTTTTGCCTCGGATTAGGATACACCCAGGTGTATCGTGCCGTAGAGTCTAGTCAAATTTACATAAATGTTGATGAATGTTCAGGGATAATATAGAAACCCAATGGACTTGTTGAAACTGTATATTAGTTTCTTGAATTGTTCTTTTGCATTGCAGATTCTGACTTAGATGGTCTTGAAGAGTAGGACTCAGTTTCTAAATTTTTAACAAGCTTCTACGTAATGCTAATTCTGATACTTCCAGTCCATGGACCACATTTAAAGTAGTAAGACAGACTCTGGATCCAGCTGGAGAGGGTACATGCATAGCTAAAGAATCCCAGCTTCAAGTGAAGGATGTGACATTCTAGATTTGCATAACACTGTATCTTCTCAAAATAAAACAGAAATTATAGCTATGTCTTAGCCGTTCTATAATTAAAGATCATAACATATACTAATTCTACCATGTTTTCCCTACTTTAAAAAGCATTTGAGTCAGAGACCATATTGAGGTAAATTTATTTATTCTAATTTTTAAAAGTTAAGTCACTTGAACACTTGGCCATTTAATAGATCATTAACAAATTATTTATAAAAAAGAGAATGCAGTGTCTTCATTGTTAGCCAACACCTAAGATCATTCTGATGCATCTAGAACTTCAGCCACGGGCCATGCATTGAGAAACACTCATCTTATGCTGGAACTTTGCAATTAGGAACTTTGTTAGTAATCTAACTCTGTAGCAACTGGAAAACGAGACAAGGAAACATGGCAGCGCAGTTGGTGTTGTAATAGGGTAAGGCATGAAGTTGATAAAAATACAGACTCACTAAAAATAAACAATAAATCTAGTTTCTCAATTGAATATGCAGGAGCATAAAGAGATCAGCAGAGAATCTGAAGTGGTTTGATTTATACTGTTATAAATTCATAGTTTCTTTGAAGTACTTCTCTCTCTCTCTCTCTGCATGTATGTATATATGCATATAATATATATTTACATATTTATTTATTTCAGAGCTTGAACCAGTTTCATTTACAGAAAGAAGCTGAGGGATTCTAGCTATGAGAACTGGAAGGTCTGTGAGCAAAAAAGCCCAGAATGTCATTACCACTAAGGTTTGTAACTAGATCCATACTAAAAGAAAAACATTTCCAACAAAATTTACTTTTTGAAGGTAGTTGTTCTTGGACTTGATTTTCTAATCTAAAAATTGCTGGAAGCCACATTGTTTTTCTCAGATCATTATAATAAGACGGTAATATTCTGAAGCTGTTTCTTAATTTAGATTGAGACATTTTCATAAACTAAATGTCTAAGGAAGCACAGTGACATCCATGTAGTATTCAGACAGTTGCACCTCAAATGTGCACATACAGACAAACATACTCTGGCACGCAGAGTTGTATTTAATAATGTGTATTGCATTTTCAGATACATAGTTGTTTTAGTCAGATCCAGACACTTTTATCTTCTCCAACCAAACATTTTCAAAGCTCATTAACACATCACTGTATATATAATTACAATTTCACTTGGCACAGCATTTCTTGTTGATTGCTGGGTGGGGAATAGTTCCCTTTGGTGCCTTTCTCTCTCATCTGGAGCAAAGAACCTAACTGCTGTGACCACTTATGAGAAGAACTTGGCACACTGAGGGCCCCAGATGGAGATCTCTCCAATGTGTTTCCAGAGGCAGCATCTGTGTCTTTGATCGGATTCTGGGATGGCTCCTTTAAAGACCTCTTGAACTGTTCTAGTGCTGAAACTTAGAACAGCCGTGGATTTCCTTGTTGGATTAATTTCAAATAACCTACATTCACAACAAGATTATCTTCTGGTGTTTTATTGAGGAAAAACATACGCATTCCTGATCCTTTGAGCATTAGTGGATGAATAATGACAGTATGTAATATGATCAGATTACCAGCTGTAATATTAAAACCACTACTTCTCCTCAACCCCAAAAACAAAATAAAGTGCCAAACAACACACTTTACTGGACTGTAGACAGTCAACTTTTTTCTATTATAGTTACTGAATAGTGAAATGTTTGAAATGGAAGGCATATTGATATTGTGAACAGGAACTTTGGAGGAAGTCTGCATCCATGCTTACTGATCCTGTGTATTGATTGTGCGATTTCTCAATAGTTGATTTTACTGTTGTAGCATATGGTAACTTCTACAGTTAGAGTTCAAGGTATATATCATTTAGAAAAGAAAAAAAACTGAAAAAAATGTTGAAAATAAAACTATTTTACTCTTAAATTATACAACAAGGAAGAGTTAAAAGCCTAAAGCAAAGGTTTATTTTAATAATAAGCCCTCAGTAAAGAGGATTTGTGATATGATAAACACACTATGTCTCTTCAGAGATGTATAAGATTCTACAACTTTAAATATCAATATTAGCTAAAGGCACACCACACAACTGACTATAAACTAGTTTATTTCTAGACTGTCATTTTAAATCTTATAGTTTGCTTTTACTCTTGCTTGTGTCGACTAAGAGCGATCAAAAGAAAAAATATAAAGTCCAACAAAGAATTTTAGTGTGCCTGCAGCTTTGTTTCAAAGTTGTGTTTTTCTAAAATATTCATTCTTCAGAATTAATTTGATATCATGGTTTTGAATATAATGCTTCCCATTGCTAAATTCCAATATTTAGAATTAATGAATCAGCACAGCCCATGCATGCCATATATTTTAATAGAAAAGCAAGTATCTTCCAAATGCAAGACTTCTGAACTTCTGCAGCTTCAGCAACTCTTTTCTTCTCAAGATCAGAACTTAGACAGTGATTCTTGCATTCTCACTAACCCTTAGAATTCTTTCTAATTAAAATCCCTGATTCACTGCAATGGGTTATATTCTGTACTGCTTTCGCTCACTTAGTCCACAGGCTTCATTATGTAAGATAAAGTTATGACCCATTTTATTAGTATTAAACACAACATACTTAGCAATACTTTTATTATAAAATCAGCTTAATACGACAGTCATTATTACACTGTGATCATTAGTAATTCATAGAGTCTATCAATCTCAGAAAATTCTCCTATTTACTGCAGATACTTTAATTTTATAGCAAAGATTATAATACTCATTATGCCTCAAATATTCCATGTGCTTTCAAGTAATTTTGCTTTTGATTATGTCCTTTCATCTTCTTGGAATGATCTCCCTAACCCCTAGACTAGCATAACTAAATCCTACTTGTCTTCTTCCACTATGATTCAAATAACAAGTCACTTTACTTTCAGTCACCTCTTGATATCTTCTATTGAATTTAACCATTCCTTCTGTGAATTTCCACAATAATTCATGGATATCTGTGATATCTTAGTTCTTTCTAAGGGATAGTAAGTTGTTTGCCATTTTAAAAAGAATCTCAATATCCTCAATCATGGTACAGAATGGGTACAAAGCAACAATTTTTGAATTAAATGCTATCTTTTGAGATAAGGAATTGAAGGCTGGATGTGGTGGCTCATGCCTGTAATCCCAGCACTTTGGGAGGCTGAGGCGGTGGATCACTAGAGGTCAGGAGTTCAAAACCAGCCTGGCCAACATGGGGAAAACCCCGTCTCTACTGAAAATACAAAAATTAGTGTGGCTTGGTGGTGCATGCCTGTAATCCCAGTTACTCCAGAATCTGAGGTGGGAGGAGCACTTGAATCCGGGAGGCAGAAGTTGTAGTGAGCAGAGATCTTGCCACTGTACTCCTGCCTGGGCTACTGAGTGAGACTCTGTCTCAAAAAAAAAAAAAAAAAAAAAGAAAGAAAGAAAAAATAAAGAAAGGAAAGCAAATGAATAAAACATTTTATTTCTGAACTATTTTTTTTAACTTTAATGCTTATTTTTATAGATTCAGGGAGTACCCATGGAGGATTTTTACATGGATATATTGTGCAGTATTGTGTAGTGGTGAGGGTTTGGCTTCTAGTATATCTGTCACCCAAATAGTGAACATTATACCCATAGGTAATTTTTTCAACACTCATTCTATTCCCTTCCACATCCCCCTTTTTGTACTCCCCAGTGGCTTTTATATATTTAACTTCTGTAGAGCTTTTACTCTATGTTTAACACCCTGATAAACATTTTTCATAAATTATCTTATTTCATTCTTACAACAATACTAAAAGATAAATACAGTTATTTTCCTAGTTTTACGCATGAGAAAAGTGAGCCAAAGAAGTTAATAAAGTTGCACAAAAATATAATTTACCAGTGTATTTATTTCCTTGGGGAAAGCAAAGATTAAATCATACAATATTAGTTTACCGTGGTGAACTCTTGTTATCTTACTCTACTAGACATTCCAGTATGTAGGATATGAGAATGTATTTTGAATTACACATTTCATTTCTCAAATCTTATGAAGACATACTCTATACTGAGCTCATGAAAACTATTTGTGTAAACCAGCTTTTGAAAATATCTTTGTAAAAACAGAAAGACAAAGTTTAGTTTTTAAATTTACTTATTGATTGACTTACAATGTTTTACAGCATTGTAGAGATGAGTTTCCTGTGGAGGGTTAAGAAAACACATAAGGAAAATAATGCCTCAAATACATGGAAATTTGCTGCTGGATATTACTGTGGGGTGAATTCAGTCATCGATTCTTCAAATAATTATGGAGTTTCAATCATATGCAAGACAGTCATTTAAACATTATATTGCACACAAAGATGAATCCTATGAGGTTACTAGTCTCGAGTTTTGAAAAAGGAAATATACAGCTAGTTAAATTATTGTAACACGAGGAAGAACATAAAAATAAACATGAGGAATATATAGCTAAACACCTAAAGACTTTCAGGATTTAAAAAGATTACTTCCAGATAATGATTTGTATGTTTCAAAAACCAAGTGCCTATTACACTATGTGCCTTTAAATAAAGAAATCATTGAAAGCTTCAAGAGAGCATGAGAGTTAAATTGAGTCTTGAATAATGGGAGAAGGAAAATAATATTAATTTAGGCTTCAGATATAGTCCATCACAAAAAATCACATAAGAGACATACAACTATTTACAACTATTTTTATTTTCCAAATAAGGTACAAGATTCAAAATGTTTAATGATGTACCAAATAACACATAGCTAGTAAATAATGAGGTTGGATGCCAATCAGCTGGGTTTTAACTATTTCTTTTTCATTCTACCGCACAGAATACTTGTGGTAAACAGACAATCCTTCCAGAAAAGCATAGAACCATGTATCATACAACTGGCCTAAGTTTACCTAGGCTTATGCTTTTATGTTAATAATGAACAAACTGTGATCCAGATATATCAAGAGATTTTCCCAAAGATATACTTAAAGTAGTTGAATTAGAACCAAAGTTAGGTCTTTTGATTCCTACTTTAGTATTTTTTCTTCTCACTACCCTGTAGAATGATGTCAGCAAAAGTACAGTTGAAGGAATATTTGGGAAAAATAGATATATGTGAATGGCATTCACAACTCTATTTTAGGTTCTTTATATTAATATTAATGAGCTTAGCTTTGTAAGTTAAATGGCAAACATCACTAACATGAGATGAAAAGGAAAAAAAAATTGCAACTGGGTATGTATTTATTGTCTTAGTAGGAAGTGGGGCCTGAGGAGTAATTCCTTTATTCTGATGAGCAGAGGGGTAACTGCAGGAAAGAAATCATAAAGAAGAGGGTAAAATTTTTAAATATGACTGTAGGAAAATGGATGAGACATGATTATCTTAAATAATTGCTGAAAGAGATATTCTGAAAAAACAGCTACTTGATGGTCTTTATTAAGAATTTTAAATATTACTTGCTGAGTGGTAACTGTGTTAATTGTACTGTAACATGGGGAATGCAAATAACTAAAAGTTATTGTACCAGTCCTGGGGACAACCATAGGATTCAATTAGAGAAAAATGCTGTTAATATATCTAGTGTGTGGAAAAAGATAACTCTCTTGATCAGATTTTCAGAGCTAATTACATATAATTGAAATATTTCTAGTAAAGACAATAAATTAAATTTATAGCAGAATATATTTTGAAGCCTTTTTCTGAAGTTTGCAAATTAACATATTTGCTAAATCTTGTATTTTGATTTAGAGTAAGGAACTAATCTTCAATTCAACAAATATGTTTCAGTTTGAATTTGAATGGATTTATTTCTTAAAATCAGCAACAACTGTAAAAGGATGATTAAGTCCAGAATATAGATTTTTCTTCCCTTCCCCACCTGCTCACATGATTCTCCTCTATGTGGCTCCACTCTCCGTTCACTTTAATCAGAATCTGTTTATTTTTCCATATGGGACCGACACGTTGACAAGTTGTTTCCTTACCGTATGTCTTTTACTTTATTTTTAAGACAACTCTGGTAGAGTGATGGTGGTGAGGTGTATGGTTTTTATTGAGTGACATTTTCATTGTACTTCCTGTCTAGGAGGTTTATATCACCTTTGTGCCTGTTTATTTTAAAAGAGAATATTTTTGAAACATGAGTCTGAGTTATTTTTAGCAGAAGCTAGCAATCTTTTCCTTCTCACCTGACTCAAATTAATTATGAGAATTACCAAAATGAGAAATCTTTCACACTATGATAGCTGGGATGCTGAGACAGGTCTCTTTATTAGGAAAATATTATTCTAAGAATTTTAATTTAAAGATAAATGTGTGAGGACTATGTAAGTATCAAGAAACACAATTGTGTAATATTTTTAATATTACTTTTTTTGGCGAGGAGAGGGACAGAGTCTCGCTCTTGGTGCCCAGGCTGGAGTGCAATGGCCCGATCTCGGCTCACTGCAACCTCGGCTTCCCGGGTTCAAGCGGTTTTCCTGCCTCAGCCTCCCGAGTAGCTGGGATTACAGGCGCCAGCCACCACGCCTGGCTAATTTTTGTATTTTTAGTAGAGACGGGGTTTCACCACCTTAATCATGCTGGCCTTGAACTCCTGACCTCAGATGATCCGCCCACCTTGGCCTCCCAAAGTGCTGGGATTACAGGCATGAGTCACCGCGCCCGGCCTTTAATATTACTTTTTAAACAGCTGTTCCTATTTCCTTTCCAAGGTAATTGTGGGCTTATGTTTTAAGTATAATTTACTTTGGATTCTATTCAGTACAGTGCAGATAAAGTCCTTCCTTATTACTCTTTTAGCTACACCAACCATAAGATATTGATTTTAGCCATGTTGTTTTCTGCATGGTTGAATTTCTTACATTATATTTAAAGAGAAAAAGAAAAAAGAAGAGAAATATCTTTAAATCAGATTGATTCATAATCAAGTGCTTCCTACTTCTTAGTAGGAAACATATTAAAATAAACAGCTTGAAAAATTTTGTATGCCACGTTGACACAATGGACTGTCACACTGAGGTAGTACATAGACACTGAGATTTATTGCCATGAATTTTAAAAGGATGTAAGGATGACTAAAGTCGAGTTACTGTAAATTTCAAACTCCATAAAAAGGTTTCCAGAAAGTAATGATTCACAAATGACTAATTGCTTCACAGATGTTTTGTTTTTATAAATAAAAATGGAAAAATGTAGTAATTAGTACAGAATGTAATTTCAAAATAATTATGGATACCAATTGTATTTGACAATTTGACTTATTTTCTTGTGACATTCAGATGAATAATTTTGACTGCCATGAATATGGAAAGATCAGCTTTTTGAAAAAATTTATGAGAGACAAGTTATTTGAAATATTAGTAGCTTATTGGCAGTCTTTCTTTTTTAAAGCCATAAAGTTGAGACATTTATAGGCATCTGAGCCCAAAAGTAATTTTGGAAACTTAGAATCATAAAAATGGCAATATCAGGTGTCCTTAAATAAGGACAACTATTGTTTGTGAATTTTAGGTTTATGGAATTTTTAACATTTCAGTGGAGTAAAATAGAGTTGATATGTTTTTATTGCCTTGACATTTCGTTTCAATCAATAGAAGACTATGGGGTTATTATCTAGCTGAGGGTTACTTAAGTCATTTAAATCTGATTTCAGACAGTATTTTGGGGGTAAGATATAAAATGCCAGCAACTAGATAGAATTCAAAAATAAAGTTATTCTGACTTCACTGGACTATATACAAATTTATGATTTGTGTTTTGGCATTTTGAGTTAATTTCTCTTACATTTTATTTTGAAGTAAATCAAACTAATAAGGATCTCTTCAGAATTTCAGTGATTATCAGTAAGATATAATTTTTGCCATATTGTAAAAGTCAAAGCAGGTAAAAAGAGGACCATGAAATTTATAAAATTGTGGGAAGACATAACTTAAGAATTTGGGACAAACTCTTGCTTGGTGCAATATCATGAAATCTCATGCCCGTTTTTAATAGTAGTCAAAAGGCAAACATGGTATCCAGTTTGGTAAATCATTTTCCTTAGTGTGTTTAAAATGATGGATGATTTCAGCTTAACTGGAGTTTTTTGATTCTCTGATTTTAATTGAAGTGTGACTATGAGTCAGATTTTATAACTACTACCACAGCTGTCTCTCTAATTTTGCAATTACATCTTTACTTTAAAGGCTTGGAGTAAATACATTAAAAAGCATTTCCCAAGATATTTTATTTTATATAGTTAGTGTGATATGGTTTATTTTGTATAAATAAGATTGGATTTAACTTCATAGTTTTGCAAACATCAATGTTATTTGTATAGAAATATACTTCAAAGACTAGTAGAAAGGTATTAATGGTTTTTGTGGAATTGTTCAGTGGTACAAACACTACATATTGAGTTTTCTTGAGCCCAAAAAGTATGAGTGGCTATGTATTTGTACATAAACACCATAAATACGTGGATAAAGCACAATATTCTTACTGGGAAATTTTATCAGGTGTTCATTAGTCAGTTAATAGAAATGATGGAGACAAGTTGTCCCAAATTAATGTTCTTTTTAGCTTTGTGCTTTCATGGCTAAATATTTAACTCGAGGCAGTTTAAGAGTGGATAATTCCCTATCTAACAAAATTAGCCTATGGATAGCATTTTTACTGTGTTTTGAAATCTGCGGAGTTACGTACTTTATTTCATTTTTTCCAACTTTTATTTCAGCTTCAGAGAGTACATGTGCAGTTTTGTTACATAGATAAATTCTGTGTCTCTGAGGTTTGGTGTACAAATGACCCCATCACTCAGGTAGTAAGCATAGTACCCAATAGGTAGTTCTTTTAATTCACAGTTCCCTACCCCCTACCTCAAGTAATCCTCAGGATCCAGTGTTCCCAGCTTTGTGTTCATGAGCACTCAATGTTTAGCTTCCACTTACAAATGAGAACATGTGGTGTTTGGCTTTCTGTTTCCACATTAATTAGCTTAGAATAATGGCCTCCAGCTGCATCCATGTTGATGCAAAGAATATGACTTTTTTCTTTTTTATGGCTGTGTGGTATTATACGGTGTATATATACCACGTTTTCTTTATCCAGTCCACCACTGATGAATATCTAGGTTGATTTTTATGTCTTTGCCATTGGGAATAGTGCTGAGATTAACATAGGAGTGCATGTTACTTTTTAGTAGAATAATTTATTTTCCTTTGGGTATATATCCAGTAGTTGGATTGCTGGGTGGAATGATAGTTCTGTTTTAAGTTCTTTGAGAAACCTCCACACTGTTTTCCACAGAGGGTGAATTAATTTACATTCCCACCAGTTGTATGTAAGTGTTCCTTTAACTCTGCAACTTTGCCAACATCTGTTATTTTTTACTTTTTAACAATAGCCATTGTGACCAGTGTGAGATGGTATCTCATTGTGGTTTTGATTTGCATTTCTCTGTTGATTAGTGATGTGGAGTATTTTCTTCATATCTTTGTTGGACACATATATATCTTCCTTTGGGAAGTGTCTGTTCATGTTCTTTGCTCATTTGTTAACAGGGTTGTTTGTTTTTGGTTTGTTTGTTATTTTGTTTAAAGAATAACATATATTAATAAAATAAATAATTTTAGGTATGTTTTGAACTCTAGGACAATGTTCAATGTCCTTTACACTGATTAAGGAATTTTTAAAGTTTATCAATGACTTCACAGCCAGCAGTAAATAATCATAAGAGAGGGAGCAAATCCACCTTTCTATGACAAACATGATTTGAGAATTTAAATGAGGAAAAAATCATTTTACACCACAAACATTAGACCATATGCATTTTCCCATAATTAATATTCACAATCTCATGGTTACATAAAATTCTACATAGAGCTACTACAACACACCACTAAACAATATAGAAACTGCTTTGCCTTCCTTGCTATATGGATCTGAGCAGAAATTTAACTAGATGATAACAAGATACAGAATAATAATGTATGAATCTTATTTACTTTCCTTATTTATTTGGACGAAAGTTAATGGCTAAATCAGTATGTTACAGTGTCAAATGCTCTCAGATTCTCAATTTCCTACAATCCCTGACTTTGAAAACTCTAATTTCTAGTTCTAATTATAGATTTCACCAACATAAAGTTAGAGTTATCACACACTGTTCATACTTTGCGTCTACAAGATTGAACAACAGAGGAATAAGGAGAATTAAGCAGCACATTTAATCTCTGCCTCCATATATGTGTAGTGGGAGTTCGTAGTTCTGAGACTCTAATGCTTTGTTTCTACACCACTGTTCTTTCTGGTCTCCTACCTTATTTGCTGTTCCTTTTCAGGGTTTCAGTATTACACACTACAAACATGAGTAATTTTCTCCCAGTGCTTAGTTCTGCATATAGGCTAAGGATTGGGTTTATGTCAGAGAGAGAGGTCCCACTGGGGAAAAGAAAAATCAGCAGACATTTTAGTGGTCCTTCAGTGCTGGAATAATAAATTGGAGACTTAGAAACCTCAAATAATCAGTTGACTTGACCCAGGCGTTTTTTGCCGAGTTATGGGTTTGCACACAGGAGGCGGGAAGACTAGGCTGAGAATTTTTAAAGTCACAGTAATATATTCTTCAGTCTCACAGTGCTTATCAACCTAAGGCTAACAAGAAAAGGAGTCTGCCTCCAACACAAAGTCTTCAGCATTTCTCAGGTTTGGAACTGCATAGTGGGGGTTGGTGGAAGAGAATAAAAAAAATAGAGGGCATGAATTTATCATAGACTTTAAAAGTAAATAACCCAATTAGCTAGGTTCCCAACAAGAACAAAAATAATAAGACAAGAAAAAGGAGATTGAACCAGAGTATACTAAGTCTTACTGCAACTCTACTCCAATTCTTACTAAGATCAATTCATTTTTGAATTAAAATGTCCATCCTCACTCTATCTAAGAGAGGAAATTTAAAAAAAGTAGTCTTGGAAGTGAGAACATCACCTGTAGGTTTTTGCTTTTTTATTCTAGACATGGCAAGAGGCAAGAAAATAAGACTAATAATCAATAGAATAAAAAAGAAATAAATGCATGGATGATATAGGCACTGGAGTTTTAAAAAGATATGATTTTTTAATTGAGAAAGTTACATGTAAAGTTACACTACAGATACTATGTTTTCTCTGACTCTAAGCAACCGTCACCCACCCCAAACTACATTCCATTCTCCCCTAGATTACATGTGAGAAGCATTACCCAGGTCAAGTCGTGGTAAAACAATGTGCACAGGCAGCAGAAACAAAAGGAATGTTAAAATAACTATGATTGGTATGTTTAAGAAAACAGAAGAGTGTTTAAAACATAAAATGATGATTGGAACTATGAAGAATGAATTCATTGCAACATTATTTGCCATAGCAAAGACAAGGAATTAACCTAGGTGCCCATCAATGGTGAACTGGATAAAGACAATACTATATATGTATATATATATAATATATATACTATATATAATATATATACTATATATAATATATATACTATATATAATATATATACTATATATAATATATATATACTATATATAATATATATACTATATATAATATATATACTATATATATTACATATACTATATATATTATATAGTATATGTAATATATATAGTATATATATTGAATATTACTATATATACATATATATATATCATGTAATACTACACAGCCATACAAAGAACAAAATTGAGTCATTTGCAGTAACGTGGTTGCAACTGAAGGCCATTATTCTAAGCGAATTAACACAGGAACAGAAAACCAAATACTGCATGTTTTTACTTAGAAGTGGGAGCTAAACACTGAATGCACATAAACATAAAGATGAGAACAACAGACACTGGGGACTACTACAGGAGGTGGGAGGGAGAGGTATGTGGGTTGAAAGACTATTGTGTACTATTGGGTACAGTGCATACTACCTGGGTGATAAGATAATTTGTACCCCAAACCTCAGCATCACCCAATATACACATGTATGAAACCTGCACATGTGCTCCATGAATCTCAAATACAAGTTGAAATTATTTAACAAAAGAAAAATACAACAGATAAAATTTTTGATTTAATATAACTTAATCAACAGATTGGCTAGATCAGAAAACAAATTCATTAACTGGGAAGTATATTAATAGAAAAAAAATGCCTTAAAAGGGAAGTATGGAGAGAGAAGGAAAAAATAGTTAAATAAATACAAAACCTATTGGGCGTGCTCGCAAATTCTGAGAAAAACAACTCCCCTGGAGCTCTAGAAAGGGAAGAAAGAGGTTGATCAATTTACTTTTGGTGCTAATGTGTTTCAGGCCACTGTAAAACATCAAGGTGGAGTTGCCCCCTATTCAGGCATCATACCAATATAAATAAATAACCTGGGTTCTACTAATATTGATCAAAATGCCACAGCAGGAAAACAAAACGTGGGGGTTCCTATTAGGAAGACACATCTATCTAGCAGGTTAAAGGTCTGTTTGTCCATTAAATGGGTCATCCTCAGATTATCTTTGACTCTAAATCCTTTTAGAGTGTGCTTTCTGAAGGCTGAGTAGGACTAAAAAATAGTGAGAAAAAAAAGAACACATTTTTCTTCTGGTTGTTCAAGGAAAGTCACCTTGGACATGGAAAGGTCATTTTTATTATAAATAATGGGGTCACTTTTCAGGTGATAAACAATGTTGAATGATCCAGATTTACAGAAGCAGAAGAGGCAAGAACAGACAACATTGCCACAATTCAAGCCTCTACTGTGTTAATCAGTATCCTGGAAAAGAGAAAAAGCTGAAGAAGAAAAAAGAAATAAATTATGTATTTTCAAGATGCACTTGGTATTAGTAGCTATTAGGTCATAAAGTTCTATTGCTGCCCATTGAAATATCCAGCAATATTGCTGATTATGTGGCTCAATTATAAATGAGAAACTTAATTTCAGCTGCTTCAGTAAATACTGCATCTTTCTTAAATCAAATAACAAATTAACTTCTTCCTGCTTGAAGTCCCCATAGCACTCAGTTAAAAAAATATAATAATAAAAAATATATAATAATAAAAATATATGATAATAAAAATATATAATAATAATAAATATATATATACATATACCAATTCTACCTACATATGTGATAGCATTATGACTTTGTAAAATAATGCATCTGGTAATAGGCAAAGGCAATAATAACAGAAAAACAATGACAACAAAAATAATAATAATGTCACTTCAAACAGGTACTTGAATGCTTATGAGAGGCCTTTGACTTATTTTTATTAGTGAATGCATCTGGCAATAAAATTATCAAAATATCAAAGAATAATGCTGCAGAAATCTCTGAGACAATGACTACCAGAGGACAATTAGGAAATAAAAAGAACTTAACATAAGACTAATCCCAGTTTGATCTATAGAATAACTCCTGAGTCACGAGAAAGTTTGCTTTAATGTAGATTGAGATAAGTATAATATTGATATATGGCATTTGCTGTGAATGCATTTAAATGTAGTTTGTAATCACAGAAACATATAAGATACGGTCCTCAATATTTACCTCTCAAAATGATAATATTGTTGATATAAAATAAAGATCTGTTTTCCTTCCACTGTGCCTCATAGGTAAAGACAGAAATATAAGTGGTCCTAATTACTAACGAAGAAATGGTAGTGGAGTATTTGTCACATAGCAGTTATATACAATGAAAAAACAGAGAGCTAATCTTTACTAAAATGCAGTGACCAGGTAGCTTCAATTAAAGGGATGTACCTGTAATGAATAGATCATAAAGATGTTCAGCGGAAAGATGCAATGAAGAAAGTGAAAAACTTTATTAAAGGCATCCAAATAATGAGTCAATTTGAAAATATAATTTTGTTACTTAAGTTTTGTTTAAACCTTTAAACAGATGGCAGCTTGTTTAAAATTCTAAAAGTAAAATATATCAAAGCTAAACTCTTGTAGTTGGGAGCGGGAGTGGCAATTTGAAAAAATATTTAAACTTCTCATTCGGCAAAGCAGAGGGGCTAATAAATAAAATATCCACATTCATGTAACTATTGAAGCCAAAGAAGGTGCCAGTAATGAAAGAAAGATATAAAAAAACTCTAAGAGACCATTAAGGTGATTCAGTTGTGAATTTACAGGATGTCAGTTAAATTAATTTCTTTTTAGAGATTCCTTTCAATGCCTCCGGGAAATGGAAAATATCTATAACTAAAAGACCTAGATTATATCATTTATTTCTCCAAAAAGTTTCAACAACTCCTTGTTATATGCAGAAAAAAGGCCAAGTAGTCAAGCCTGATATTTGTGGGATCCTCCAATGTTATTTAAAATAAAAATTTCAGCATCATTTCTGATTATATTATCTATATGCTTCATGGCTGAAATTCAGCATCAGATTTGCTTTTCCAGATATGCTTCTTCTCAGTCTAACCAGTGCTTGACTTTATTATGTAAATCTCTCCTCTACATGCGAGGATTCTGATATTATCACATTTGCAAAACAGTGCTTGATGCTTACTATTGAACTGAATACTAAGTTTCCTTTTTGGATACTCAAAAATTACTTACGGTGTAGTCAAAGAATATCTCATGTAAACAACATTTCAGAACTGCCATCTGTTTACAATTTTAAACAAAACTTAAATGACAAAAATTATATTTTAAAAATAACCTGAGCAGAAAGTTATTTATAATTCCCCTCTATGTGTTTTAAGAAACATAAAATCAAGTACTTAGTCATATTTGTATTTTATTGCTCACAGCATGTTACACTTTGTTTTTCCATATAACAATCATAAGCTAAAAGGGTGTTGAATCAATAAATGAATGAAAAGGTTATTTCTGTTTTTATTTAATATTTAAGGTGAATGGGGACTGTTGCAGATGTATTGTATTTGTATTTTGTTTTTTCAATTATTACTGACTTAAGTCACAGTTTTGCAAAACACATCTCCAGTTATGCATGAATGGTAAGCATATCGAGTGTGTGTGTATGTGTGTTTGTGTGTGTGTGTGTGTGATAGAAAGACAGAGAAATAGCATAACATAAGATATTAATATTTATGGAAAACTTTTCCAGGTGTTTTCTCCCTCCCTGGTCATTAGTAACATTTAAACACCCTCTCGCACTATTTCCCTTTCCCCAGTTATTTTCTTCTCTTATATTTTTTCCTTTCTTATATAATAAAATTATTTCTAGAAATGCACACTAAAGGATATTTTTGACGACCAGGTGGCAACCTACTTTGAAAATCAATGAGAACACATGGACACAGGAAGGGAAACATCACACACTGGGGACTGTTGAGGGGTGGGGAAAGGGGGGAGGAATAGCATTAGGAGATATACCTAATGTAAATGACGAGTTAATGGGTGCAGCACACCAACATGGCACATGTATACATATGTAACAAACCTGCACGTTGTGCACATGTATCCTAAAACTTAAAGTATAATAATAATAAAAAAAAGAAAAAAAAAGACTAGTGTGGCAACTTTCATGAATTTTAAATTCTCCATTGGCCTGTAATGTACATATTACCTTCAATTTGTAGAATTTCTGACTTAGTTTGGATCAGAAGAATAGAGATCAATGCCTATTCATTGCACTTTTTATCTTGAAGACCTTAGAAAAAGAAAAAAATATATATCATAAGTAAAGCTGGTCTGGCAAGATATCCAAAGCAATTTTGCTGTGTCAAGAGTGGCAGATAGATGTGATAAGCACACGACCTTTGAAGTGCTTATCTAAACCAAGCAGAAACCGCTACTCTTAGTCCAGCCCATCACTTTCTGTTAGTACAAGAATAGAAGAGTTTGGATGAAGAAATTTGAGCAGGGAGCAGAAGGTGAATAAGAATGTGATCTAAATCATTTGATTCAGAATCATTTGCCTGTTCTTGCTTTTAATTTATTAGTGTGATGCAAAGCCAGGCCTCATACCTGGATTGGGCAAATACGTTGGGATTATTTTTTCCAATATTAGATTATATATATTATATATATATATATATGAGTTTCATGAAATTAATTTTGAAAAAATAATAATTCTTCATCACAGAAACCCCAGCTCACACTTTGCTCTAAGAGCTTCTGGGATTATAAAATGTAAATTAGATGCAAAAAGCTCTAGTATTTATCTTGAGCATTACCAAGTACAGTAACTGACTGGTATGTGTGATGGTTAATTGAGTGCCAATTTGATTGGATCGAAGGATGAAAAGTATTGATCCTGGGTGTGTCTTTGAGGGTGTTGCCAAAGGAGATTAACATTTGACTCACTAGGCTGGGAAAGGCAGACCCATTCTTAATGTGGGTGGGCACCATCTCATCAGCTGCCAGCATGGCTAGAATATAAAGCAGGCAGAAAAACATGAAAAGACTAGACTGGCCTAGTCTTCCAGCCTACATCTTCTCCTGTGCTGGATGCTTCCTGCCCTCCAACATTGGACTCCAAGTTCTTCACTTTTGGAACTTAGACTGGCTCTCCTTGCTCCTCATTTTGCAGATGGCCTATTAAGGGATCTTGTGATTCCACAAGATATATATATATATATATATATCATATATATATATATATGATATATATATATATCTATATCTCCTATTAGTCTATTAGTGATATATTAGTCTATTATATATATATATCTCCTATTAGTCTATTAGTTCTGTCCCTCTAGAGAACCCTGACTAATACAGATTTTGGTACCAGGAGTGTTTCTAGAGAAGCAGAATATTAAGGATGGAGTTCTTTCGTTAGGGTTTCTGGAGTGGGCTGCTTAATATGATTAGACCCAAAAATGCTAAGGACTCTACTTCTAATAGTATGGAGAACACTGACAGTCCTTGGTGTAAACTGATTAGAGAATTATGCAAACTAAATTCATTTGACACGCATGATTCACTGCTCATGAGAGGCAAGGAGTTTATTGACTCTATACATAATACCTTTGACCACATGTGGAGAAACAAGGAACATAATGAAGCTCATTGGTTGCTCCTAAGTTTAGTGGACACAGTGATAAAAGAAAATGATGAACTCAGGGATTCTAACTCCTGCCTTCAGAAGCAGATACTGAGTCTTAAATCTGCTAAGATTGCCCCAAGTAAGAGTCTTATCTCCTGTAGAGAAAGAGTTGAAATTGTGGAAAAACAAACACAAGCTCTTATCATGCAAGTGCCTACCCTACAGTGAAAGGCACATGCACAGCCTCACCAAGTGTCTACTGTTACAGTGAGGGAATTGACTGGAAAAGAATGAGAACCTGCAACTTGGAATGAGGATGTGTGAGAGGATCCTGATGAAGCTGGGGACACTGAGTTTGAAACTCTAATGAACCTTTTTTGCCAGAAGAAACAGCTTCTCTATCCCCATTAGTGGCAACATCCCCTCCAGGATGCATGCTGCCATCAGCCTTTCCAACTTTGTCTGAGGAGATAAATCCTGCACTGCCTAAGGCAACAATGATGGCTACCCCTGGGGCAGTTAGTCAGGCAACATAATGTTGATTCTCCTCAGGAGCCATCTCCATGACCCCTGTTTGGTTTTAGACCTATAACTAGACTAAAGTCCTGGCGAGCCCCTAGAGGTGAGGTTGAGAGTGTGACCCATGAAGAGGTGTGCTACACTGGAAAAGAAATGCTTGAGTTTTCTAATTTATATAAACAGAAATCTGGAGAACAGGCAAGGGAATTGATATTAAGGGTGTGAGATAATGGTGGAAGAAACACAGAGTTGGATCAGGCTGAATTTATTAATTTGGGCCCACTTAGTAGGAATTCTCCATTTAATGTTGCAGCTAGGGGATTTAAAAAAGGTTATAATAGTTTATTGGCTTGTTTAGCTGAAATATGGATTAAAAGATGGCCCACAGAGAGTGAGCTGGAAATGCCTGATTTTCCTTGGTTTAATGTAGAGGAAGGGATCCAAAGGCTTAGGGAGATTGGGATGAGGGAGTGGATTGGTCACTTTAGACCTACTCATTCCAGCTGGAAGGGTCCAGAAAATATACCTTTGACCAATGCCTTGTGAAATAGATTTGTGATGTCAGCACCTGCATCTTTGAAGAGCCCTGTAATTGTTCTTCTTGGTATATCAGATCTAACAGTGGAAACCGCAGTCACTCAACTACAAAATTTAACTACAATGGGAATAATTGCATCCTGAGGTGGCAGGAGCCAAGTGGCAGGGCTCAACCATCAAAGGCAAGGTGGGCATAGCTACCATAATGGACAGTGAGTCAAAAAGCAATCAGAATAGTCTGACTCATGAAGAGCTCAGTCACTGGCTAATTAATCACAGTGTTCCTAGAAGTAAAATTGATACAAAGCCTACTGTATTCCTACATAATTTATATAAGCAGATAACTTCAAGGTCAAATAGACAAAAGACGAATTTGAATTACCAAAAAGAGAATCACGGCCACTGAATCAATGTCCAGATTTGAGCAAGTTTACAGACCCAGGACCCCCTGAATGAAGAGGAGGCCAGGTCCCCTTGAAGAAGGACCCCACCACGCTACTGACAGTTTATGCTGTTAATCTTTCTCTCGTCTTTCCCCAAGGAGACCTCCGGCCATTTACCAGGATAACTGTGCATTAGGGAAAGGAAAATGATTATACATTTTGGGGACTATTGGACACTGACTCTGAGCTGATGTTGATTCCAGGGTACTGAAAATGTCATTGTGGTCCTCCAGTTGAAGTAGGAGCTTATGGAGGTCAGGTAATTAATGAAGTTTTAGCTCAGATCTGACTTACAGTGGGTCCAGTGGGTCCCCAGACTTATCCTGTGGTCATTTTCCCAGTGCCAGAATGCATAATTGGCATATGCCTAATTAGCAGCTTGTAGAACCCTCACATTGGCTCCCTGACTGGTAGAGTGAGGGCTACTATGGTGGGAAAGGCCAAATGGAAGCCATCAGAACTGCCTCTACCTAGAAAAATGGTAAATAAAAACAATATCACATCCCTGGATGCATTGCAGAGATTAGTGCCACCATCAATGAACTGAAAGACCCAGGGGTGGTGATTCCCACCACATCCCCATTCAACTCTCCCATTTGGCCTGTGAAGAAGACAGGTGGATCTTGGAGAATGACATGGATTATTGTAAGCTTAACCAAGTGTTGACTCCAATTGCAGTTGCTATACCAGATGTAATTTCATTGCTTGAGCAAATGAACACATCTTCTGGTACCTGGTTTGTAGTCATTACCTTGGCAAATGCCTTTTTCTTCTTTCCTGTCCATAAGGCCCACCAGAAGCTCTTTGCCATCAGCTGGCAAGGCCAGCAATATGCCATTACAGTCCTCCCTCAGGGGTATATCAACTCTCCAGCTTTGCATCATAATTTATTTGGAAAGACCCTGATCGCTTTTTGCTTCTGCAAGATATCACACTGGTCCATTACATTGGTGACATTATGTTGATTGGATCCAGTAAGCAAGAAGTGGCAAGCATGCTGGACTTATTGGTGAGATATTTGCATAGCAGAGGATGGGAAATAAATCTGACTAAAATTCAGGAATCTTCTACCTCAGTAAAATTTCTAGGGGTCCAGTGGTGTGGGGCCCGTCGAGACATTCCTTCTAAGGTGAGGGATCAGTTGCTGCATTTGGCCTCTCCTACACCAAGAAAGAGGCACAATGCCTGGTGGGCCTATTTGGATTTTTGAGGCAACGCATTCCTCATTTGGGTGTGATAATCTGGCCCGCTTAATGAGTGAACCGAAAGACTGCCAGTTTTGAGGGGTCCAGAAAAAGAGAAGCCCTGCAACAGGTCCAGGCTGTTGTGCAAGCTTCTCTGCCACTTGGGCCACAGGACCCAATAGATCCAATGGTGCTTGAAGTTTCAGTAGTAGATAGGGATGCTGTTTGGAGCCTTTGGCAGGCCCTCATATGTGAATCACAGTGAAGGCCTCTAGGATTTTGAAGCAAGACCCTGCCATCTCCTGTAGACAACTACTGTCTTTTTGAGAGGCAGCTCTTGGCTTGTTATTGGGCTTCGGTGGAAACTGAATGTCTGGCTATGGGTCATCAAGTCACCATGAGACCTGAACTTCCTGTCATGAACTGGGTGCTTTCTGACCAATCCAGCCATAAAGTTGGGAGTGCTCTGGAGCATTCCATCATCAAATGGAAGTAGTATATACATGACTGGGCTTGAGCAGGTCGTGACGGCACAAGTAAGTTACATGAAGAAGTGGCTTGATGCCCATGATCTCCACTCCTGCCACCCTGCCTTGTCTTCTCCAGCCTGCCCCGATGGCCTCATGGGGAGTTCCCTATGATCAGTTGACAGAAGAAGAGAAGACTAGGGCCTGGTTCATAGACAGTTCTGCATGATATGCAGGCACCACCGGAAAGTGGACAGCTGCAGCACTACAGCCCCTTTCTAGGACATCTCTGAAGAACAGTGGTGAAGTAAAATCTTCCCAGTGGGCAGAAGTTCAAGCAGTGCACCTGGTTGTGCACTTTGCATGGAAGGAGAAATGACCAGATGTGCGATTATATACTGATTCATAGGCTATAGGCAATGGTTTGGTCGGATGGTCAGGGACTTGGAAGAAGCATAATTGATAAACTGGTGACAAATAAATTTGGGAAAGAGGTATCTGAATGGTCACAAACTGTGAAGATATTTGTAACCCATGTGAGTGTTCACCAATGAGTGACCTCAGCAGAGGAGGATTTTAATAATCAATCAGCTAGGATGACTGGTTCTGTGGATACCACACAGCCTCTTTTTCTAGCCACCCTTGTCATTGCCCAATGTGCCCATGAGCAAAGTGGCCATGGTGGCAGAAATGGAGGTTACACATGGGCTCAGCAACATGGAATTCCACTTACCATGGCTGACCTAGCTACGGCCACTGCTGAGTGCCCAATTTGCCAGCAGCAGAGACCAACACAGAGCCCTGGATATGGCACCATTCCTTATGGTGATCGGCCAGCTATGTGGCGGCATTTCCTCAGTTTGCAGATGGCCTAATGTGGAACCTTGTGATCATGTGAGTTAATACTTAATAGACTCCCCTATATATATAATATACATATATATATATATATATATATATATATATATATATATATATCCTATTAGTTCTGTCCCTCTAGGTTGATTATATTGGACCTCTTCCATCATAGAAAGGGCAGAGGTTTGTCTTCACTGGAATAGACGCTTACTTCGGATATGGGTTTGCCTACTCTGCACACAATGCTCCTGCCAAGACTAACATCCATGGACTCATGGAATGCTTTATCCACAGTCATGGTATTCTGCACCGTATTGCTCTGACCAAGGCACTCACTTTATGACTAAAGATGTGCAGCAGTGGGGCTCATGCTCATGGAATTCACTGGTCTTACTATGTTCCCCATCACCATGAAGCAGCTGGATTGATAGAATAGTGGAATGGCCTTTTGAAGTCACAATAACAATACCAACTAAGTGACAACACTTTGCAGAGCTGCAACAAAGTTCTCCAAAGGCCATGTATTCTCTGAATCAGCATCCAATATATTTTATTGTTTCTCCCATAACTAGGATTCACTGGTCCAGGAATCAAGGGGTGGAAGTGAAAGTGGCATCCCTCACCATCACCTTTAGTGATCCACTAGCAAAATTTTTGCTTCCTCTTCCCGAAACGTTACGTTCTGCTGGCCTAAAGGTCTTAGTTCCAGAGGGAGGAATGCTGCTGCCAGGAGACCCAACAAAAATTCCATTAAACTAGAAGATAAGATTGCCACCTGGACACTTTGGGATCTGCAAGCTCCTGGCAATCATCTTTCTATTCTCTGCTTTTGTAAGTCTGAACATTTTTGGTATATTATATATACATGCTATATAAGTGGTATGATGTATTTGTTCTGTATCTAGCTTATTTTACTTAGCATTATGTCCTCAAGATAAATCAATATTGTCACAAATGGCAGAATTTTCTTCATTTAAGGCTGAATAGTGTTTCATTGTATGTATATGCCACATTTTCATTATCTATTCATTTGACAGTGGACATACAGGTTGCTTCCATGTGATAATGCTGTAATGATCATGAGCAAGAGGATATCTCTTTGACAACCTGATTTCAATTATTTTGGGTATATATCCAGGTGTGGAATTACTGGATCGCATAGTAGTTCTATTTTAAATCTTTCGTGCAATGTCCATTCCGTTTGCTATAGTGGCTGTAACAATTTGCATTCTCACAGAGTGTTATATTAGTCCGTTCTCACATTGCTATAAAGAAATTCCTGGGCCGGGCACGATGGCTCACGCTTGTAATCCCAGCACGTGGGAGGCCGAGGCAGGCTGATTGCGAGATCAGGAGATCGAGACCATCCTGGCTAACACGGTGAAACCCCGACTCTACTAACAATAAAAAAAATTAGCTGGGCCTGGTGGTGGGTGCCTGTAGCTTCAGCTACTTGGGAGACTGAGGCAGGAGAATGGTGTGAACCCAGGAGGTGGAGCTTGCAGTGAGCGGAAATCACGCTACTGCACTCCAGCCTGGGCAACAGAGCAAGACTCCGTCTCAAAAACAAACAAACAAACAAACAAAAAAACAAACAAAAAAAGAAATTCCTGAGACTGGCTAATTTAGAAAGAAATGAGGATTCATTGGCTTATAGTTCTATAGGCCATACAGGAAGTATACTGGCATCTGCTTCTAGGGAGGCCTCAGGAAACTCACAATCATGGCAGAAGACAAAGAGGCAGCAGTAACATCTTACCTGGCCAGAGGAGGAGCAAGAAGGAGAGGAGGAAGGTGCCACACACTTCTTAACAACTAAATTTTGTTAGAACTTATTTACCATCAGGAGAACAGCACTGAGGGGATGGTGCTAAACCATTCATGAAGGATCTACCCCCATGATCCAGTCACCTCCTACCAGGCCCCACTTCCGATATTGAGAATTATAACTGAACATGAGATTTGGGTGGGGACGCAGGTACAAACCATATCAAATGTACAGGATTTCCCTTTTCTTCACATCCTAGCCAACACTTGCTATCTTTTAAAAAAAATAATTGCCATCCTAACGGTTGTGAGGTGATATTTCACAACTGTTTTGATTTCCCTTTGGATGATTAATAATGGTGAGCCCACTTTTATGTATCTATTGGCCATTTGTATGTATGTCTTCTTTGGAGAAATGTCTAAGAAGTTCCTTTCACATATTTATTATTATTATTATTATTTTGCTATTGAGGTTTAGGAGTTATTTGTACATTTTGAATATTAACCCTTTGTCAGATAAATGGTTTGCAAATGTTTTCTCCCAGTCTGTAGCTTGCCTTTTCATTGTGTTGTTTTCTTTCTTATTCAGAAACTCTTTAGTTTGATGTGATCTCATTTGTCAACTTGTGTTTTTGTTGCCTGTGCTTTTTTTTTTTTTTTCCTGAGACAGAGTCTCGCTCTGTCGCCCAGGCTGGAGTGCTGCAGTGGCAAGATCTCGGCTCACTGCAACCTCCACCTCCCGGGTTCAAGCAATTCTCCTGCCTCAGCCTCCCGAGTACCTGGGACTACAGGCGCCCGCCACCACGCCCGGCTAATTTATGTATTTTAGCAGAGTCGGGGTTTCACCATGTTGGCCAGGCTGGTCTCAAACTCCTGACCTGAGGTTATCTGCCCGCCTTGGCCTCCCAAAGTGCTAGGATTACAGGCGTGAGCCACTGCACCCGGTCTGCCTGTACTCATGAAGTGTATGAGGGACTTTAAAAAGTTTTTGAAAAATGAAATTAAAAGATAAAAATAGAAAATAGAAACTTTATTTCTCAATGTAAACTTCATCAACTTCAAGACATTTTTGTAAGTGATAATACCAGCCATTTGGTCCATCCCTAAAGAAGTGAGGGTCTGGCTGGGCGTGGTGGCCCATGCCTGTAACCCCAGCACTTTGCGAGGCCAAGGTGGGCAGATCACCTGAGGTTAGGAGTTCGCGACCGGCCTGACCAACATGGAGAAACCCTGTCTCTATTAAAAATACAAAATTAGCTGGGCATGGTGGCACACATCTGTAATCCCAGCTACTCGGGAGGCAGAGGCAGGAGGAGGATCGCTTGAACCCAGGAAGCGGAGACTGCGGTGAGCCAAGATCACACCGTTGAACTCTAGCCTGGGAAACAAGAGCAAAAACTCTGTCAAAAAAAAAAAAAAGAAGAAGAAGTGAGGGTCTTGGGAATTTTGCCATGTCAATGAAATCATTTTTATATTATTACCTAAAGAAAATGAGTACCTTTTACAAGGGTTTTAAGATTAAGAAAAAAAAATAAGTCAGAAGAAGCCAAGACATAACCATAAGGTGGATGTCTAATAATTTCCCATTGAAACTCTTGCAAAATTGCCCTTGTTTGATAAGAGGAATGAACAGGAGCATTGTCCTGGTGGAAAATGACTCACTGGTGAAATTTCCTAGGTGTTTTCTTGCTAAAGCTTTGGCTAACTTTCTCAAAACACTCTCATAATAAGCAGATGTTATCTTCCTTTTGGCCCTCCAGAATGTCAACAAGCAAAATGCCTTGAGCATCCCAAAAAATTGTTACCACGACCTTTCCTGTTGATTGGTCTGGTTTTGCGTTGACTCAACCACTTCCACCACTTGGCTACCATTGTCTTGATTGTGCATTGTCTTCAGGATTGTACTGGTAATGCCATGCTACATCTCCTGTTATAATTCTTTAAATAAACATTTCAGGATCTTGATCCTACTTGTTTAAAATTTCCATTGAAAGCTCTGCTCTTGTCCATAGCTGATCTGGGTGCAACAGTTTGGCATCCATCGAGTGGAAAGTTTGCTCAAGTTTAATTTTTCAGTCAGAAGAATCATGTAGGCTAAACTAATTGAAATGTCTGCGATGTTGCCTGTTTGTGGTGTTAATAGTCATTCCTCCTCAGTCAGGGCATTATCAAGATTATTTTTTTCCTTGCATATCAGTGTGGATGGACAACCACTGCAGGCTCCATCTTCAACATCATCACCCCTTTTTAAAACAAGTTATTCATGTGCAAACTGATACTCTATTTGGAACATCATCCCCATAAACTTTTTGTAAAGCATCAATTATTTCACCTTTCTTCTACTCAAGGTGTGCCATAAACTTTATGTTTGTTCTTGCTTCAGTTTTAGAAGAATTCATGTTGCTCTGATAGGGGTTCTTTTCAATCTGATCTCTTGTTTTACTTAGTGCCTCACACTAGATCCTGTGCATACACATTATAACAAGTTAGTATGAGTTTATTTTGGTGCTAAATATTTTTGAAATCCATGCATTTTTTCATAATACACATTTTCTATGAAACCCTTAAAGACCTCTCATATAATTCAATGAATTTTTACCATAGTACAAAAAATCTTCAACCATTAATTACTACAGTTGATTTTAGATTTCCCTCAACACGCGTAGAAATCTGTCTACCTCCACCTCATCACCACCCCATATCAGAAGCAACCACTAACCTATTTTCTGTCTCTATTTATTTACTCTGAATATTTTATATAAATGGAATCATACATGTGGTCTTTTTTGACTGGCCTTTTTCACTTTGCATAATATTCTCAATGTTCATCCATGATGTAGCATGTAACAGTACTTTATTATTTTGTATGACCAAATAATATTCCAGTGAATAGAAACACCATGTTTTGTTTCTCCATCATCTACGGATGGGTATTTGGGTTGTTTCCGTCTTTTGGCTGTTGTGAATAGTACTGCTATAAATATTTTGTACATTTTTCTTGCTTGTTTGTTTGTTTTTTATTTCTTGAGTATATAACTAGGAGAAGAGTAATTCCCACACTGTTTTCCAGTTTAGGTTCCCAGCAGCAATGTACAATGGTTCCAGATGTTCCACATCTTTATTAATACTTGTTATATTTCTTTTAAAAAATTATTATTGCTATAGTTATCCCAGTGGATGTGAAGGATAACTTGTGCTTTGTCTTACATTTTGTTAATTACTAATGAGGGTTTTCTTATGACCTTATTGTCCTTTATGTATATTTGGATAAGTTTTTCTTCAGATCTTTGCCCATCTTTTTCAGCCTTACTTAGATATAGTTGACAATAAAAATTGTAGACATATGATGTACAATGTATTTTGTATACATATGCAATGTGAAATGATTATAACATCAAACTAATTAATGTATCCACTGACTTAGTTCCTTAGTTTTCTTTTTTCTTTCTTTCTTTTTTTTTTTTTTTGGTGTGGTATATAAGAACATTTCAGATCTACTCTCTTAACAACTTTTAAGTATACAATACAATCTTATTAACTATAGTCACCATGTATATATTGTATCTCTGGAACTTATTCATCCTACATAACTATATTTTTCTACCCTTTGACTAACATCTTCCCATTTTCTCCATTATCTTATTATAATTGAGTTGTGGATGTTCTTTATAGATTCTTAAAACTAGCCCCTTAGCAGATATATGATTAATAATTATGTTCTGTTTCTGTGATTTGCACTTTCACTTTCTTGATAGTGTTTTTGATGCACAAATGTTTTTAATTTTGATAAAGTGCATTTATTCTATTTCTTGCTGTTGTTGCTTGTTTGTCTTGTGTCATGTGTCAGAAACCACTGTCAAATGTGACATCATGAAGATTTGCCTCTGTATTTTCTTCTGACACAGATTTATAGTTTCGGCTCTTATATTTAGGTTTTCAATTCATTTTGAGTTAATTTTTGTAAACAGTGTTAAGTAAAATTACAACTTCAATCTTTGCATGTGGCTATATGGTTGTCTTAGCACCATTTGTTGAAGACAGTTCTTTCCTCATTACATAGTCTTGGCACTCTTGTTGAAATTAAGCTGACTATAGACATGGCTTTATTTCTAAACACTGCATTTTATTCCATCGACCTATATTTCCATTCCTACTTATGCTAGCATGGTCATGTTTTGATCACTGATTTTTTTTTCTAATAAGTATTAAAACTGGGAGTTGTGAGGCCTCCTAAATTGTTCTTTCTTCCAAAAAGTTTATTTATACTATTCTGGGTCCCTTCTGTTTCCATATTAATTTTAGTTTTGACTTCTCAATTTCTATAAAGCAGTCAACTGGGATCCCATTAGAAATTGTATTGAATCTGTAGATCTATTTGAGAGAATGTATCTAACCTAACAATATTATTATTGCCTAGGTTGATGTCAGAAGAGATTTTCCAACATTGCCTTCTAGAATTTGTATAGTTTCAGGTGTTATATTTAAGTATTTGATCCACCTTGAGTTGGATTTTGTATATGGTAAGAGATAGGGATCCAGTTTCATCCTTCTACGTATGACTTTCCAGTTTTCCTAATTAATTAATTATCAGGGTGTCCATTTCTTAATTTATGTTTTTGTTTGTTTTGTCTAAGAACAGTTGGCTGTACATATTTGTCTTTATTGCTGGATTTTCTATTCTGTTGCCTTGGGCTATGTGCCTTCTTTTATACTAATACCATGCTGATTTGGTAAGTATAGCCTTGTAGTATAATTTGAGGTCTGATCATGTGATGCCACCAGATTTATTCTTTTTGCTTAGGATTGCTGTAGCTATTTGGGCTATTTTAATTCCATATAAATTTTAGGATTGCTTTTTGTAATTTTATGAAAAATGATGTTGGTATTTTGATGGAAATTGCATTGAATCTGTAGATTGAGGAAGTGGATTGTATGTTTCCAGGAATTCATCCATTTCCTCAAGGTTTTCTAGTTTTTACCCATAAATATGTTCACAGTAGTCTTGAATGATGTGGTGTCAGTTGTAAAGTCTTCAATTTAGTTTCTAATTGAGCTTATTTAGATCTTTCTTCTTTTCTTGGTTAATCTAGTTAATAGTTTACCAATTTTGTTTATTTTTTCAAAGAATACACTTTTTGTTTCACTGATCTTTTGTATTATTTTTTGCTTGTTTGTTTAAATTTCATTTAGTTCTGCTCTGATCTTTATTACTTTTCTTCTTTTAGCTTTAGAATTAATTTGTTATTTTTTATTCAGTTCCTTGAGTTGTGATGTGGGTTGTTTATCTGTGCTGTTTCATACCTTTTGATGTGGGCATTTAGTGCTATAAACTCCCTCTTAACACTGCTTTTGCTGTATCCCAGAGATTTAATAACTTGTGTCATTATTATCATTCAATTCAGATATTTTTAAATTTCATATGATTTCAGTGTTAACCTAGCTATCATCCAGGAGTAAATTATTAATTCCCATATATTTGTATAGTTTGAGGGCTCCTTTTGAAGTTGGTTTCTAGTTTTATTCCACTGGGGGCTGAGAATATGATAGGATTTTGATTTTTTTAAATTTATGAACACTTGTTTTGTGGCCTATCATATGGTCTATCTTGGATAATATTTCATGTGCTGATTAGAAGATGCCATTCTGCAGATATCAGGTAAATGCTCTGTAAATAGCCATTAAGTCTATTTGTTCTAGCATGCCATTTAAGCCTATTGTTTCTCTGTTGACTTTCTGTCTTGACTATCTATCTAGGGCTTTCAGTGGAGTATTGAAGTCTCTCAATATTATTGTTTTGCTGTCTATCTCATTTCCTATGTCTAGTAGTAATAGTTTTATGAATCTAGGAGCTCCAGTGTTTTGTGCACATAAATTTAAGATTTTAATATCTTCTTGTTGAGTTGATCATTTTATCATATAGTGACCATCTTTGTCTTTTTTTTTTTTTACTGTTGTTGCTTTGAAGTCTGTTTTATCTGAAATAAGAATAGCTACTTCTGCTTGCTTTTGGTTTCCATTTGGGTGGACTACCTTTCTCTACCCTTTTACCTTGAGTTTATACGAATCCTTCTATGTTAGGCGAGTCTCTTGAAGACAGCAGATACTTGAAATGTGATATTTTTAAAATCCATTCTGCCATACTGTATCTTTTTACTGGAAGATTTATGCCATTTACATTCAATGTTAATGTTGAGATGTGAGATATTATTCTCTTCACCACATTAATTGTTACCCAGATAATTTCTTTTTGTGTTATTGTTTTATAGGCTGTATGAATTTT
The DNA here is from genome assembly GCF_029289425.2 of Pan paniscus. NCBI lineage: Eukaryota > Metazoa > Chordata > Mammalia > Primates > Hominidae > Pan > Pan paniscus. The sequence goes on along the minus strand of NC_073258.2, from coordinate 40,743,415 downwards.
AAGCTTTCAAGAGGTTCTATCATGGTACATATTGGGAGTTCATTTCAATGTCTAGAACTCCTTTTAGCATTTCTTGTAATGCTGATTTGGTAGTGAAAAATCCCCTCATCATTTGTCTGAAATGACTTTATTTCACCTTGGCTTATAAAACTTGATCTTGCAGGATACAAAATTCTTAGCTGACAGTTGTTCTGTTTAAGGAGTTTGAAGATAGGCCCCTAATCCCTTCTAGCTTGTAAAATTTCTGCCGAGAAATCTACTTTTAGTCATAGGTTTTTATTTGTAGGTTACCTGATGCTTTTGTCTTACTGCTCCTAGAATTCTTTTCTTCATGCTGATTTTAGATAGCATGATGATTATATGCCTTGATGAACAACTTTTTTGCAATGAATTTCCTGGGAGTTCTTTGAGCTTCTTGGATTTGACTACCTAGATCTCTAGCTAGGCCAGGGAAGTTTTCTTCCATTATTCCCTCAAATAATTTTTCCAGACTTATTATTTTCTCTTCTCCCTCAAGATCACCAAATTATTCTTAGCTTTGGCCATTTTACATATTCCCATATTTCTTGGAGACTTTAGTCATTTCTTTTGGTTCTCTTTTCTTTATTTTTGTCTGAGTAAGTTAATTCAAAAGCTTTGTCTTCGAGCTCTAAAATTCTTTCTCTTGCATGTTCTAGTCTATTGTTAAAACTTTCCACTGTATTTTATAACTCCCTCAGTGTGTCTTTCATTTCAATGCTGATTGGTTTTTCCTGATGATATCTATCACTCTAGAAAAATTTTTATTTATATTATGAGCTGATTTTTAAATTTCTTTATGATGGCTTCCACCTTTCTCTAACATCTCTTTGAGTAGCTTAATAATTAATCTTCTGAATTCCTTATTTGGTTTTTCAAATATTTCATCTTGGTTTGGGTCCATTGTTGGCGAGCTAGTATGATCTTTTGGGAATGTTACTTCTCATTTGGGTAGACTATTTCTTCTAGTTATATTTCTTGAATTTATATTTGATTTCACTTTGTTTCTTTTGTTTGTTTGTTTTCATTTTTCTCCTTAAGTATGATACTTTAGTGTTTATAGTTAATTATAGCCTAAGTGAGTTCTTGGTACTTTCACGGGTGAAGACTAGAGTTATTTGGTTATAGAGAGTCTCTGTACGATAGCTGTCTCATATGCTCGTTGTAGTAGCAATGTGCTCAGAGCAAGTTCACTGTCTCCTATGGAGTTGGAATATTATATGTCTCCAAAAGCTTATCTCATCCCCCTGTGGCATGCATTATTTATTTATTTATTTTCCCCTAGTATTTACCTTTTATTTACTAGTTTGATGGTTCAGGCTTCAAACTAGTAGAGGAGGTGTCCCTGGGTAGAAACCAATTATAGCTAAAGCAAGTGGGGAAATGAGGTCCCAGCCTTGACAGAAGTGGCTAGAAGAGCTCTCCGTGGGTTGCACTGAGATCTTATCAGGGAGAAGGGTAGGAGCCACCTCAGCTGCCCTGCCAGGTCAGCAGGAAAGTTATCTACCTCTCAGACATACTCCTGTCCCAGTGTTCCAGCTATTCAGATCAGACAGGCACCTCTTTTCTTCTGTGGGAATGTTGATGTTCCAAATAGAAAGGAATTGTGACTGTTTCTCAAGCAAGCCTCAACCTGAAGAGTGTTCCTTCTATGGGGATGCTGTCACCCTGACATGTCCCAGAAAGGCTGTCCATAGTTACACCCATGCTGAGCTCCTGTGGAAGAAACCCTGAGATGTGCCTACCATGATGGACAAGGGGAAAATACTTCCTCTTCTCCAAGACCCTTCACATGCACCAGGGCTGTCGGAGTGTTAGGATATAGCTGAAGACTTTTCCTACTGAGCCCAGAACTACAACTATGCCTCTGCTGAAAGAAGCTTCCCAGTAGTGGAAGGATCTAGTGCTCAAGGCCTGCTGTCTAGATTATTTTGTCCCACATGGTGTTCCCTTGATGTGTTGCCATCCCCCTTCTAGGAGTGGGAATCACTGGGAGCTAGACTACTGTGAGTGTTGTTGCTCCTTCGATTCTAGCTGCACAGTGAAGTGTCCACACTCCTGGGCTGGTGTTAGGGAATGTCTGCAAGGGATCTGGTAGTGTGACCTGTCCTAAAGTTTCCCAGCCCCAGGTAGCAGCACCAGCTCTAATGGGCGTGACAGGGGAGTGATATAGACCCTGAAATATCTTGTTTATTGATAGCTGTACTGTGTTGGCTTTCTTGAATGCCAGTTATAGTAGTAATAAGCTGGTCATGTGGACAAACTCAGTACCTCCTTGTTAGCCATAGTGGTGCAGGCAGTGGTAATAGCTGAGATTGTGCAGCCATTTTCTCCTTCCTGGGTGCAGTGTTATTCTACAAGGAGATACTGTGATGGAGTGTGTTTGTTTGCCTCCAGCCAGGAGGTGGTGCTTGCAAAAGAGCACTAGTTGCAGTAGTAGCAGTGGGATTTTTGCTTGCCTTATGTTGCTCAGGGTGAGTAGTCTGGTTTCCCTGGCAATGAGTGGGGCCATGTAGCTCACAAGGTATTCTGCCTTTTATGTTAAGCTCCCGGGGCAGGTGGCAGGGTAAAACCAGGTGGGAGCTCAGTCAAGCAGGTTTCTTCTCTGAGTCTCCACCTGCAGGGCAAGCAGTAGCCCCTGTGGGTGTTAGGAGATGGGAGCGGGTCTCAGGCCTCTGAGTCAATGTTCCAGAGAAGAGCATTGCTGCCTCTGCTACACAGAAGAGTTTGTGCAGGGAGTGTGGAATATCAGGTGGTGGTAAGCCCCACACAGTGTCCATACACTTGGCAAGGCAGATGCACTCCAGCAGTGTTCCACTGGCAGCAACAAGCTGAGTTCCAGTCAGCTTGTAATCAGAACTCGCAACTGCTGGAGTCATACACTTTCCCCATGGAGACAGCAACCCCTGTGGCTTTCAGGACACACCCCTCCCTGTCCACTGCAAAACCTGCACTGTGGTTCCCGTACTCAACTCTCCTGTACGGACAGGCCTATTTTCACTCTCCCTTGCCCTGTCCCTGGCCAAGGGAGTTTGTCAACACCTGACATTGTATCTTGAAACCCCTTTGGGAGCTTTCTTTTCAACCTGCAACCACTGCCAGGATACTTCCAGAACTCTTTAGCTGTCCTCCACAGGGTCCCCTATAAGGAATAGTGAGGAATGGCTGCCCTTTGCCTGTCTTGGAATCTGGGAGTGCACGCAAGGGTCTTCCAATCACCACTTCTACTTGTATATTCCATGACCCTCCTCAAGTCAGTTTCTACACAGGGTGGGGTCAGGGTCTTCCCCCATGGTCTTGACTTTCAGGGTCCCCAGTGGGGGTGTGTACCCCAGGAGCAAACTCCCCTCTCACAATCTGGGAATGTGCAGCCCTTCATCAGACTCACATTGTCGGCTGCAACCTCCTGCTTCCTTCAAAGGGTCCCTAGATTCCTTCGGTTTTCTTGTTCAGTTCTTGTGTTGCTTCTTGAAAAAAAAGTTATCAGTGTGACTTTCTGCACACTATTTGGTCCTTCCATGTGGGACTGGTATGCTAACATGCCTCTAATCCATCACCTTCAGGAAGAAAAACAAAAACAAACAAACAAAAAAACTGATTTTTCTAAAGGAGCTGATAGAATAAAAAAGAGCAAGTATATATTTAGAGTTTTTGTTTCATCATTTCTGGTTCTCTTTATTTGTTCCTGTGACTTAGAATTACCATCTGGAGTCATTTCCTTTGCCCAGTGTAACATTGCTCCTACCCACTTCTTTGTGCTGTTATTGGCAAATATGTTACATATTATATTAGATGCCTAATAATATATTATGTGTTTATTGTTTTATACACTTGCATTTTAAAAGAGAAGAAACAGGCATTTATACTGTCCCATATAATTAAATTATTGTCTTTAGTGCTGGTTGTTTGCATTGTTTGGTGTTTAGTGAGTAGATTTAAATTACTATTTGAAGTCACTTGTTTTCAAACTAATGAACGTCAGCTACTCTTTCTTGCAAGGCAGGTGTAACAGTAAGAAATTCTTGCAGTTTTTGTTTATCTGGGAATATCTTCATTTCACTTTCATTTTTAAAAGATAGTTTTGCTGGATATAAGATTCATGGTTAATAAATGTTTTTCGAGAAATTGTCTTTCCTGACAATAGTAAATGCCGCTAAGCATGATAAGTAATTTGAACTTCATACATTGTTGCTGAGAATGTAATATCTTAAAGCCGCTTTGAAAAACTTTGTTGACTTTTAATAAAGTTAAAGATAAAAACTTGCAATTCTTCATATGTACCTAAGTGCAATAAATAGTTATGTTCACACAGAAACTATGCAAATATTATAGCTGCTATAGTTTTAATCACAAAATGATTAAATTACAAAAATATAACCTAGAAATAGCCTAAATGCCTTTCAACTGATGAATGAAAAAACAAACTAAGGTCAATCCATACAAGGGAACACTCTTCAGCAATAGAATGATTAATGTCCTGACAGAAACTATAGTATGAACATCAGATAAAGTATACAAAGTAGAAGAAGCATGACTCAAAAGCCTATAATTATATAATTGTATGTATGTATGTGCACACACATACGTATGTGTATATATACAATATTCTGCCAAAATTTGAACTACATTAGGGCAGAAAACAACTCAATTTTTAGCTAAGGGCTAGGTGGGCATATGGGACAGTGATTACAAAGTGCATGGAAGATTTGGGAAAATTATGTAACGCTTTTATAGCTTTATTATAGTGGTGGATTCATGACTATATGCATTTGTCAAAACACATAATTGTACACTAAAACAGGTACATTTTATTGCATTTAAATTATACCTTATTTTTAAAAATATAAAATAATGTAACAAAGAAAACTTAAAATATTTTCCAAAAGAATATAAACAAATGGCCAAATAAGCACGTGACATTATACTCAGCATTAGCATCTATAAAAGAATTTGAAATTCTTATCACTTCATAGTTACTAGAATGAGTAGAATTTAAATGGCTGGATATTTTAAGTTTTGTTGAGGATATTAAATGGTTGGAATACTTATGTATTGTTGGTGGGAGAATAAAATTAAAAAGATTGACAGTTTCTTATCTTAAAAACATAACACACCTATAATATTAGAAATTTAGCCCCTCTGTATTGTCACAAAATAACTAAAGTCATATGTTCAAGCAAGATGTGTACAACAATTTTTATAGCTACAAACTGGAAGCAACATTAATGTCTATTTACAGACTACATGAACAAATCATAACATTCATCTGATGAGATATTACTTATCAATAAAAAGAAACAAATTGATATTACATGGGCACAACACAGATGAATCTCAAAATTGTACTATGTAAAAAGAGGCCTTATACAAAAGAATACCTACAATATAGTTTAAGTTACATCAATTTTAATAGCATATAAAATGATAGCAATCATAACCGTAGTTTTCCTTGTTGGTTAGGATGACAGACAGTGCATACAAAGAAAAGATTTTTGAAGTGATTAAAGTGCTTTATTTCTAACTGTGGTGGTGATACATGTACATACACATTATCACAATATATCAAACTGTATGTTTGAGAATTACACACATAATTGCCTGTAAATCATACCTATCAGTGAAAAACAGTATGAAATAGGATAGCAATCTGTGTCCGAGTTAGGAAAAGCATTTTCTGCTTTTAAAAACATATAGAAAATAAAGAAAAATTCAAGTGAGGAAGACAGGCAGGAAGGAAAGAAGGGAAAACATAATAAAATAATTTTTTTCTATATTAATGCTGGATGAAAAATATAAGTTATATTACTCTCCTACTTAGATCTTACATAATCCCTTGGCTGAAAATAGAAGTTATATATCTATGTCTATATCATCTATCTATATCTATATCTAATCTATCTGCATCTATCCACACACACACATACGTTCATGGTATATATATGTATATATGTAAACATATTGCACAATTTTTTATAATTACAAATAAAAGTAATACATAGTTTATGTTTACTTCTAAAAAGTACAGGAATGCAGATAAATGAAAAAAAATTAAGGTAAATAAAAGCAAACTAAACCAAATTATAAGACCTATTCGCAGCTGCCAAAGTTAAATTATCTCTTAATGTTTTGGTTTCTGATTAAATTTACAAACTTATGTATATATGCACACAGATAATGTTACATATATAAGTATATGTAATGTATATCATATATTACATATTTATGCACATATTTGTGTATATATTATACATAAATAATATATACATATGAATTAATATATGTGTATATCATATTCTGTGTATATAGTATATATAATATACATATACACGTATATAGTATATATAATATACATATACACATGTATATAGTATATATAATATACATATACACATGTATATAGTATATATAATATACATATACACATGTATATAGTATATATAATATACATATACACATGTATATAGTATATATAATATACATATACACATGTATATAGTATTTATATATGATATGTTGTATATATTATATACACAAATATATGCATAAATATATGCACATATTTACATATATTATAATGGTAATAAATTACTCAGGTTCTTTTATAGACTAGTTTTTTTCTTAAAAATATGTTATAGATATTCTTTTAATTAAAAATATTATGCTATAACTATTTAGCAGCTATAAATTATTTTATTGCATGAGTTTTCTATTACCTCTTCTAAAAATCAGAATCAGTGTTCAACCAGAGAAATTGAACAGCCAGATAAATTGATAACTGCGAATATATATCAACCACAGAAATGGATATATATTGGATTTTTTACAATAAGTCAGTTTACATGATTGTGAGCACCTGCAAGACAAATCTGAAATTCTGTATCTATCAAGAAGAGCAGATTGGAACTCTCAATCTGCTCAATCAAGCTCTTAATCTGAGCTAAAGCTGCTGTTTAAAGATAAAGTTTATTTTTCCTTAAAAATGCCTCAGTTCGACCAGCATCATCCTGATACCAAAGCCTGGCAGAGACACAACAAAAAAAGAGAACTTCAGACCAATATCCCTGATGAACGTCGATGCAAAAATGCTCAGTAAAATACTGGCAAACCAAATCCAGCAGCACATCAAAAAGCTTATCCACCATGATAAAGTAGGCTTCATCCCTGGGATGCAAGGCTGGTTCAACATATGTAAATCAATAAACGTAATCCATCACATAAACAGAACCAATGACAAAAACCACATGATTATCTCAACAGATGCAGAAAATGCCTTTGACAAAATTCAACAGCCCTTCATGCTAAAAACTCTAAATAAATTAGATATTGATGGGACGTATCTCAAAATAATAAGAGCTATCTATGACATACCCACAGCCAATATCATACTGAATGGGCAAAAACTGGAAGCATTCCCTTTGAAAACTGGCACCAAGACAGGGATGACCTCTCTCACCACTCCTATTCAACATAGTGTTGGAAGTTCTGGCCAGGGCAATTAGGCAGGAGAAGGAAATAAAGTGTATTCAACTGGGAAAAGAGGAAGTCAAATTGTCCCTGTTTGCAGATGACATGATTGTATATCTAGAAAACCCCATCGTCTCAGCCCAAAATCTCCTAAAGCTGATAGGCAACTTCAGCAAAGTCTCATGGTACAAAATCAATGTACAAAAATCACAAGCATTCTTATACACCAACAACAGACAAACAGAGAGCCAAATCATGAGTGAACTCCCATTCACAATTGCTTCAAAGAGAATAAAATATCTAGGAATCCAACTTACAAGGGATGTGAAGGACCTCTTCAAGGAGAACTACAAACCACTGCTCAAGGAAATAAAAGAGGATACAAACAAATGGAAGAATATTCCATGCTCATGGGTAGGAAGAATCAATATTGTGAAAATGGCCATACTGCCCAAAGTAATTTATAGATTCAATGCCATCCCCATCAAGCTACCAATGACTTTCTTCACAGAATTGGAAAAAACTACTTTAAAGTTCATATGGAACCAAAAAAGAGCCTGCATCACCAAGTCAATCCTAAGCCAAAAGAACAAAGCTGGAGGCATGACGCTACCTGACTCTAAACTATACTACAAGGCTACAGTAACCAAAACAGCATGGTACTGGTACCAAAACAGAGATATAGACCAATGGAACAGAACAGAGCCCTCAGAAATAATGCTGCATATCTACAACTATCTGATCTTTGACAAACCTGAGAAACACAAGCAATGGGGAAAGGATTCCGTATTTAATAAATAGTGCTGGGAAAACTGGCTAGCCATATGTAGAAAGCTGAAACTGGATCCCTTCCTTACACCTTATACAAAAATTAATTCAAGATGGATTAAAGATTTACATGTTAGACCTAAAACCTTCAAAACCCTAGAAGAAAACCTAGGCAATACCATTCAGGACATAGGCATGGGCAAGGGCTTCATGTCTAAAACACCAAAAGCAATGGCAACAAAAGCCAAAATTGACAAATGGGATCTAATTAAACCAAAGAGCTTCTGCACAGCAAAAGAAACTACGATCAGAGTGAACAGGCAACCTAGAGAATGGAAGAAAATTTTTGCAGTCTACTCATCTGACAAAGGGCTAATATCCAGAATCTACAATGAACTCAAACAAATTTACAAGAAAACAACAAACAACGCCATCAAAAAGTGAGCGAAGGATACGAACAGACACTTCTTGAAAGAAGACATTTATGGGGCCAAAAGATGCATGAGAAAATGCTCATCATCACTGGCCATCAGAGAAATGCAAATCAAAACCACAAATGAGATACCATCTCACACCAGTTAGAATGGCGATCATTAAAAAGTCAGGCAACAACAGGTGCTGAAGAGGATATGGAGAAATAGGAACACTTTTACACCATTGGTGGGACTGTAAACTAGTTCAACCATTGTGGAAGTCAGTGTGGTGATTCCTCAGGGATCTAGAACTAGAAATACCAATTGACCCAGCAATCTCATTACTGGGTATATACCCAAAGGATGATAAATCATGCTGCTATAAAGACACATGCACACATATGTTTATTGCGGCACTATTCACAACAGCAAAGACTTGGAACCAACCCAAATGTCCAACAATGATAGACTGGATTAAGAAAATGTGGCACATATACACCATGAAATACTATGCAGCCATAAAAAATGATGAGTTCATGTCCTTTGTAGGGACATGGATGAAGCTGGAAACCATCATTCTCAGCAAACTATCGCAAGGACAAAAAGCCAAACACCGCATGTTCTCACTCATAGGTGGGAATTGAACAGTGAGAACACATGGACACAGGAAGGGGAACATCACACTCTGGGGACTGTTGCGGGGTGGGGGGAGTTGGGAGGGATAGCATTACGAGATATACCTAATGTTAAATGACGAGTGAATGGGTGCAGCACACCAACATGGCACATGTATACATATGTAACTAACCTGCACGTTGTGCACATGTACCCTAAAACTTAAAGCATAATTTAAAAAAAAGCCTCAGTTCTGCTCTTAAGATTTTTAACTTGATTGACTCCAAAATAGTCTTCTTATATAAAGTCTACTGATTATGGACTTTAATCACATCTGCAATATGCCTTGACAGCAACATTCAGATTAGTGATTGATTGAATACTGGAGATGCTAGTCTAGCCAAGTTGACGCATAAAACACAATCACAGAGTTCATCACTGGTACCCATTATCTTGTTTATTTATATTTTATATCTTTGAACATATGCATTTGTATTTGAAGTAAATCTTTTTTTGGTGATAAACATGAAAAGATGTTTTTAAATTAGGTTTATCACATATCACTAAATTAGAATATCTGTGCCAATTTGCATTTTCGTCAAAACTATATGGTAATAATTTGTTTCCCTACACATTTTACAGAGGGTGTTAGTATTATTTAGAAATTTGAAAATTTGTAATGTCCACAATTTCTAAAACAGTATTTAACAACAAGTAAATAAAAATTTCTATTCTTGGATTGTTAAATCTTTTCCCTAGAAAAGAATGCATCTAAATCTACAATTTGGATTCTTATATTCATTAGATGTATTTAATTCACTGTGTACAATTTGCCTCAAAATTGTATAAAAATAATACCACATTCTCTCTTTTTGCTACTTAAGAAATAAACTTTACAGTATGTTATATAATTATTGTAAGGGTTTTTAAGTTTAAAAGTCAATGATTGATTTATTAATGTTGCCATCTTAGGAAGAAACATTTATAGCCTAGATTTTGGTTTATTCACTCTAATAAGTCATTTTTTAGAATTTTTTTTAGTCCTTCAAAAGAGAAAGTTTTTCTTATTTGTAACAGGACATAATTTCTTTCTAAGAGAATTATAGTATTAGACGAGGTAATATATGGAGAGAGTATGAAAAAATTTGTGATATTTTATAAAGTCTCAATCGTAGCTATTATTATTATTTAAAAAATAATAAAGTCTGAAAAGAAGATTCTGTGATGATGGCTCTGTAGTCAGCATCGGAAAGCTCTCGTCTCACCTAGACAACAGCTGCACTGGCAGAATCTGTTTAATGAAGTACTTTGAAACGCTAAAATCCGTTGAAGGCTTGCAGTGGCCAAAGAATGAATTGAACAAAAATATGAAATTAATTTTTCAGTTGCCACACTTAGCACAGTGTCTACCCTCACCACCCACCACATGGCAAGAATTCATGCGTGTGTTCCTAGAGCAACCTGCATGCAGCCTGCCAGAGCCATGGTGGGCTAAAAGACCTCTGTTTCTGAATATCAGGGATCTGTGCTCTGACCACTGAATAACGCTTCCGTCTGAACACAGAGTCTGCACCTGCCTAAAGATATCGGCCTGTAAGTCCACTGATTAATGCTTTTAATCACAGACGTGCAGACATAGAGGCAGGAAGTCTTTGTTGAACCACCTCCCTACCATGTTGCAAGTGTGTTGCTCAAGGGACGTCCAGAGAATTTAAAGAGTGAGCACAACTTTTACTCTCCATTCCTTCATTTTTCTTGTTTTTCTCTTTTGGGAGCCAGACACTAAAAACCAGGATATTCAGAAGCAACTGTACATCTGGGAAAAATTAGAAAGTGACTGCGCATGCCCAGTTAAAGGCATAAGCTTAGTATTTACCTAAGACGTCTTTAAATTTACACTTCTAGCTGATCTTTGCTGCAGAGACAGCTACAGCAATTAGAAAAACAGTAACAATAAGCATAAACAAACATCAAAAATAACCCAGCAAACGTTGGGGAAGGGGGGTAATCGGATATCAAGAGTTAGATTATTGCATTCAAATGTTAGCTTTAACAAAAAATCACAGTCATACAAAGTGTTTTAGTCCATCTGAGCTGCTAAAACAAAATACCTTGCTTGTGTAATTTATGAATAACAAAAATGTATTGCTTACAGTCAATAGAGGCTGAGAAGTCCAAGATCAAGGCACCAGCAGAATTAATCTTTGGTGAGGGCTCTCTCTGTGCTTCAGAGATGGTGTCTTCTTTCCATGTTCTCACATTATGAAAAGTGTGAACAAACTCCTTTGTGCCTTTTTTTTTTAAAATAAGGACAGTAATCCCATTTATAAGGGCAGAGCCCTCATGAACTACTCACCTTCCATAAGCCATACCACTTAATAACAGCAATTTAAAAGTTTGGTTTCAACATAAAAATGTTGAAGTAACAAAAACAGACTATACAATAAATAAATAGTAAAGTATAATCTATTCAAAAGAAAAAAAAATCACTAGAAACTATCCCAAGAATATTTTTATGGCACCTCCACTAGCCACAGACTTGAGACAACTGTCTTAAGGATGCTCAATGGACACAAGAAAGATTTCAAGAACGTCAAGAAAGCAATGTGTTAAAAAATGGAAATATTAATAAACAGACAAGGAACCTAAAAATGTACCAATAGAAAATTCTGAAGCTGAAAAGTATAATAACTGAAATGCAAAACACGTTAAAGGGATAAAAAGGAGTATTTCAGAAGGCAGAGAAAAGAACCAGTGAACTTGAAGATAGGACAATGGAAATTATCAAACCTTCTTAGAAAGAGAAATAAAAAAAATTAGAGAAAACAAAACAGAGCGGAAGAGATATGTGGGACACCATCAAACGAACCAAAATATGTATTGTAGGAATCTTACAAGAAGATGAAGAGAAAGAGACATAAAGAATATTTGAAGCAATAGTGAGTGATGATGTTCCAAATCTGATAAATGAAAGACAAATATATAAATATCCAAGCAGCTTGAGAAACTCCTAGAAAGATGAATTCAAAGGCCCACACCAACACACATTACAATCTCACTTTTCAATGACAAAAGCAAACACAAAATCTTGAAAGCAGCAAGACAGAAGTGACTTCACATGAAAAGAATTCTCAATACCATCATGAGCAGATTTTCCATCAAAAACCTTGGAGGTCCAAAGGTAGTGAAATGATATATTCCAAGTGGTAAGAAAAAAATTATCAATGAGGAATACTATATCTGGAAAAACCATCTTTCAAGTATGAGGGACAACTTTAAAGATCTCCAGATAAATGAAATCTGAGAGAGTTTGTTACACTGGACCTGCCCCGCAAGAAATGGTTCAGTAGGGGGAAATAAAAGGACATTAGACAGTTGCATAAAGCTGTATAAAGAAATAATGATGTCAATAAAGTTATATACATAAGCAGTTAGAACAATTAATAGTATTTTAACAATGGTTTGTAACTCCCCTTTTTGTTTTCTACCTGATTCAAGAGACTAATACATGTAAAAGTCTTAATATTTTGTTTTGAGACACACAATTTGTAAAAGAGTAATTTTGTAATTTTAACAACTAAAATGGATGAAAATAAAGCTGTAAAGGAGCAGAGTTTTTGTATGTTTTGAAGTAAAGCCAGTGTAAATTTATATTAGAGTGTTATAACTTTAGAATGCTAAGTGTAATCTCCATGGTAACCATAAAAATACAGCTATAGACATTACATAAGAGGAAACTAGAAAGATATTTAAACATTTCTCTGAAAAAAAAACCTACTAAACACAAAGGAAGACAATAACACAGAAAATGGAAGACAAAACACTCTAAGGCATAGAGAAAATAAATAGCAAAGTGACAGAAATGTCTTTCTTTATAATTACTTTTAATTTACGTGGATGAAAGTCTTCAATTAAAAGTCAGACTAGCAAAATGAATAAAAACACATGATCTGCCTTTATGCCATCTACAAAATATTTATTTTAGATCCAAAGACAGGAATAGATTGAAAGTAAAAGGATAAAAAAAATTACATGCAATCAGTAAACAAAAATTAGCAGGGTTCTTATGCTATCAGACAATATAAATTTTAAATGAAAATATAAGAGACAGAAGTGCACTGTATATTAATAAAAGCTTCAGCATAGAGAAGATGGTATAACAATTATAAAAAATTACTCATCTAATGAGATTCCATCAAAATACATGAAATAAAAATGGACAGAATTAAAGGGAGAAATAGAGAGTCATACAGTGATAGGTGGAGCCATCAATAACCCACTCTCAATAATGGATAGAACAAATAGACAGAAGAAAATAGAGAACTTAAAAAAACACAATAAACAAACTAAATATAACAGATAAATACAGAACATTATATCAAACAACAGCAGTATACACATTCTTTTATTTTCTTTTTACTATTACTATACATTAAGTCCTGGGATACATGTGCAGAACGTGCAGGTTTGTTACATAAGTATATATGTGCCATGGTGGTTTGCTGCACCCATCAATCATCATCTAGGTTTTAAGCCCAGCATGCATTAGGTATTTGTCCTAATGCTATCTCTCCCCTTGTCCCCTACCCCCTGACAGGCCCTGGTGTGTGATGTTCCTCTCCCTGTTTCCATGTCACATTTTTTTCAAGTACACGAGGAACATGTTCCAGTATAGTTCACTTGTTAAGCCACAAATTAAGTCTCAAAAGATTGAAAACAAGATAGCTATTATGCAAAGTATCTTCTCTGACTGCAATGAGATAAAATTAAAAATAAATCAGTAAAATGAGAAAATGTACAAATTTGTGGAAATTTAGAAAGCATACTCTTAACCAGTTGACCAAATTAAAAAATCACAAGGAAAATGAAAACAGAACATACCAAAAATTAAATTACAGAATGTAGTGAAACCAATGCCAAGGGAAAAATGTATAGCTTTAAATGCTTACATCAAAAATCAAGAAAGAGCTCCAATCAACAATCTAACCTTACAACTTAAGAAATGAAAAAAACTAAACCAAAAGCTAGCAGTAAGAAGGAAATAATAAAGATTAGAACATAGATAAATGAATATAAAAGAACAATAGATAAAATTAATAAACTCAAAAGTTGTTTATTTGAAAAGATAAATTGAAAAAGCTTTAGTAAAATGGACTAAGAAAAAAAGGGAATACTTGTTACCAAAATTAGAAATAAAAGAATTGTTTGTGTAGAATTACTACCAATTCTATATAAATGAAAAGAATTCAAGAAGAGTGCTATGAACAACTGCATGCCATCAAATTGGGTAGCCTAAATGAAACAGAGAAATTTCTAAAAACATAAAAACCACCAGGCCTAAATCACTAACTAGAACATCTCAATAGGCTTATAACTAGTAAGGAAATTGAATTAGTAATATAAACCTCCCTACAAAGAAAAGTTCTACATCTGATGGCTTTACTGGTAAATTCTGCCAAACTTTTAAGGAGGAACTAACACTATTTCTTCTCAACGTTTACAAGAAAAAAAAATTAGAGCAGAAAAAGCTTTCTACTTTGTTCTAAGAGGTCAACATTACCCTCTGAAATAGTGTGGAAGTTGGTGATGCCCACAATTCATACACTGTAACGTAATACCCAAAGTGATACTATTAAGAGGTGAGGGCTTTTAGAAGTGATTAGGTCATGATGCATACACCTTCATGTATGAAATTACACCCTTGTAAAAGAAGCCTCAGGTAGCTAGTTAGTCTTTTATGTCAAGTGAGAACACAGGAAGAAGGCCCCAGCTTTGAAGCACATAAAGAGCCCTCCCCAGACAGCAACTCTGCTGGTGCCTTGTTCTTGGGCTTCCTAGCCTCCAGAACTGTGAGCAATAAGTTTCTGTTGTTTTTAAATTACTCCATCTAAGACATTTTGTTATAGCAGACAAAACGAAATGAGATATCTAGATACCAAAGCCAGACAAAGACACCGTAAGAAAGCTACAGACCTGTCATAAATATTGATGCAAAAATTATCACCAAAATATTAGAAAACCAAATTCAGCAATACATTAAAAAGAACATATACTATGACCAAATGGGATTTATTTCTGAAATACAAGGATGATAAAACATGCAAAAATTAATCAATGTAATACACCACATTTACATATCAAAAGAAAAAATACATATAATCATTTCAATTAACGCAGAAAAAACAATTGACAAAATTTAACACCCCCTCATGATAAATACATTGAACAAACTAGGAATAGAAGAAAATTATTTCAACATAACAAAAGCCATATATGAAAAACACACAGCAAACATTATTCTCCATAGTAAAGAATGCAGCCTTTTCCTTTACACCAGTAACAAGGTAAGGGTGCCTACTTGTACCACAAGTATTTCAATATAGTATTGCAAGTTCTAGCCAGAGCAAGTAGGCAAGAAGGAGAAATAAAATAAATCCAAATTAGAAAAGAAATAAAATAATTATTGCTCACAGATGATATAAACTTGAATGATGAAACCCATAAAGATTATGCTCACACACAAAAACCATTAGAACTAATAAGTGAAATTAGCAAAGTAGCAGGATGTGAAGTCAACACATTAAAAATATCATGTGTAAAGGATTATAAATCATGCTACTATAAAGACACATGTACATATAGGTTTATTGCAGCACTATTCACAGTAGCAAAGACTTGGAAACAACCCAAATGTCCATCAATAATAGACTGGATAAAGAAAATGTGGCACATATACACCATGGAATACTATGCAGCCATAAAAAAGGATGAGTTAATGTCATTTGCAGGGACATGGATGAAGGTGGATAACATCATTCTTAGCAAAATATCACAAGAACAGAAAACCAAACACCACATGTTTTCACTCATAAGTGGAAACATCACACACCAGGGCCTCTTGGGAGGGGTAGGGGGCCGGGGGAGGGATAGTGTTAGGAGAAACACCTAATGTAAATGACGAGTTGATGGGTGCAGCAAACCAACCTGGCACATGTATACCTATGCAACAAACCTGCACATTGTGCACAGGTACCCTAGAACTTAAAGTATTATAATAAAAAATAGTGTTTCTACATATTAACAATGAACAATATGAAAACAAAATTATGAAAGCAATTCCATTTGCAATAACATCAAAAGAATATAATACTCAGGAATTAACCAAGGAGGCGAAAGATTTGTATGATGAAAATTACAAAACGTTACTGAAAGAAATTAAAGAAGATGTAAATAAAAGAAAATAAATCCCATGTACATAAATTAAATGAGTTAATGTTGCTAAGATGTCAATACTACCCAAAGTGATGTACAGATTGAATGCAATCCCTATCAAAATACCAGTTTTCTTTCCATAAATAGAAAAACCCATTAGAAAATTTATATGGAATTACAAGGGATTCCTATTAGCCACAATTATTTTAAAAGAATGAATAAAGCTGGAAGACACACTTCTTGATTTCAAATCTTACTACAAAGCCACAGTTACAAAACAGTGTGGTGGTGGCATAGAGATAGACATATAGAGCAACAGAAGAGAATACAGAGTCCAGAAATAATACCTTTCATATATGGTCAAAAGATCTTTTCACAAATGTGGCAAGATCATTCAAAAAGAAAAGAACAGAGCTTTCAATGAACATTCTAGGAAAATTGGATATATAAATGCAGAGGAATGAAGTTGACCTCTTTTCTAACACCATAAACAAAAATTATCTTCAGGTGCATCAAAGAACTAAATATAAGATCTAAACCTATACAAACTCCTAGAAAAACACCCACGACAAAAGCTTTAAGACATTGGAATTGGCAATAATTTCTTGCATATTACATCATAGACATAGGCAACAACAATAGAAAAATAGACAAATTGAAACTTCATTAAAATTGTCATCAAATAACAACATCAATAGAGTCAAAAGGCAACCCACAGAATGAGAGAAAATATTTGCAAACCAAATATCTGATGAGATTAATATCTGATATTTACAGAGAATTCCTAAAACAACAGAAAAACAACCAACCTGAGTCAAAATTGGGCAAAAGACTTGAATACATATTTCTCCAAGGAGGATATACAAGAGGTAAATAAGCACATGAGAAGATGCTCAACAGCACTAATCATTAGCAAAATTCAAATCAAAATTACAATGAGATAGCACCTTATACCCATTAAGATGGCTACCATTAATAGCACTAATAAATAAGTGTTTTGTGACAATGTGGAGAAATTGGAGCCCTTGTGCACTGTTGGTGGAAATGTAACATGGCACAGCCACTGTGTGAAAAACAGTGAAAACAGAATTGAAAATGGAATTACTGTATGATCCAGGAATTCCACTCGAGAATATACACAAAATAATTGAGGCCAGAGTCATGAAGATATATTTGTACACCCATGTTAATAGCATATTAAAATAGCTAAAAAATAAAGAATAAATCCAAATCTTGTATGTATGGATGAATGGATAAGCAAAAAAGTGATACACTGTAAATATGTGTACAAGTATATTATGCAGCCTTAAAAAGGAAGTTATTTCTGGCATTTGGTATTACATAGATGAATCTTGAGGACGCTATGATAAGTGAAATAAGCCAGTAACAAAAGGAAAAAATTCTGCACAATTTCATATATATAATATCTTTAAAATAGCCAAAATGATAGAAACAGGAAGTCGAATGGCAATTGCCAATGGCTGGGGGAAGGAAGGAATGAGGAGTTACTGTTTAATGGGTATAGAGTTTCAGTTTTACAAGATGAAAAGATGTATAGAGGTAGATAGTGGTGATGGTTGTACAATATTATTAATGTATTTAATAACACTAAACAATGTTCTTAAAGATGGTTAAAATGGTAAATTTTATGTTATGTGTATTTTACCACAATTTTAAACATTGGGGAAAATGGTAATAAAAACTGGACAAAGCATCTTGCTTTCCTAGCGAAGGTTTCTCAGAGTTTGAATCCTTATTTTCCCAGTTATTATACGCGTAGCCATAGGTAAATTATGCAACAACACCGAATTACCTTTTTCTACCTAATATAGGACTACACTCACGTCTATCTCTTAGTGTTATTGTGAAAATTATATAACAAAATGAGAGAATATAACAAGAGCTTGGGAGATCACAAATGTCTACAAAATGATATTAATTACAGAACATTGTTTTGATGAATATTCATGCTTTCTTTTAGTATATGAAATGAAGTTCTTGTTTTGATTAATTTTATAGGGCAATTGCAGTTTATAAAACATAATTTCTTTGCTAAGTCTAAAGGAATTATTTATTTTTGACCCATTTCAAATAAATGGGTTTAAATTAAGCCATTTTGTTTGCCTACCTAAGAAAATCCCTGTAAAACTTTCTAAAACCCCTGAGGGTTCTAAGCATTTGGCATTTGCTAGGAGGGGGAAAATGCCATGCTTGCATTAGCTGAGAAACTGTGTCCTTTATTACATTATATGCCACACTCCAGAGTAGCAAGGCACAATGGCTTCCAGGCAGTTTGGGAACAATTGTCATGCCCTATTAACAAACATAAAGAGCACAGTATGTTTTCCTCTATTATCCAAAGCTGTACTTTTTATTGCTGCCTCTCTGGCCCTTAATGGTTCTAAACAGCAGGCAGAGGGATAGCGACAAGTCGAAGGTGACTTCAAGCTTCAGATCGTGCTCTAGTGATAACTACATGTTGCCTAAAGCTGAAAGACCAGTTCCCTTTGCTCTTTATACCCAATATAATCTGACTGGAAAACACTGATGAATGAATTCCAGAAGGTGTTTCACTTTGTTTTAAAGTATTCTTGGATGAAGAATCCAAAAATATACTTTGCAGGCTGGTAACATTTTGGCAAAGCTATTCACTATGACATGCAAACATTGAACCCCAGCCAAAATGAAATGTGGCTCCACATGCTGAATGAATTTTGATTACTGATATTTTTATGAAGTTGTTATGAAAAACATGAGAAATGAAAATAGGTACTAATTAATTAGAAGCCAACCAAAATAATAATTCTCTGCAGAGATGGACTGATCAGAAAGCGAGTAGTTACCTCACTTATCACAATGTCCTCCAATTTGATCCATGCTTTCAACTGTGGCAGGATACACTGCAAAATGTGATAAGAGAGTAGATTTTATGTGATGTGTTCTTACCCTAGGAAAAATAATAATAATAGAAGTGAGCAGTCATTTGCCAAGATGTCTCACAAACTCTTGAGAAAATTATCAATTTGAGGCAAGAGAAGTGTCAAAATCTACACAGCTGTTCAATAAATGTTTATGGTAAGATAAATACACTGTGTTAACATATTTTATTACCATCTTTATTCTAATAAGCATTCCAATAAATAGCAGTAAAATATGAGACAATTAGTCCAAATTTGAAAAAGGAATACTGTTATAATTCACATAGTATGCATGCTTGAATATGCACACAGAATCAATTCT
Organism: Pan paniscus; assembly: GCF_029289425.2. Classification (NCBI taxonomy): domain Eukaryota; kingdom Metazoa; phylum Chordata; class Mammalia; order Primates; family Hominidae; genus Pan; species Pan paniscus. The sequence continues at coordinate 40,723,685 of NC_073258.2, read as the reverse complement.
CACTCCTAGTTAAATTGTTTCTATTTGGTGCCTGATAATATAAATGATGGAGTATTTTATTATGAGTTGAGTGAAATTGGAACAAATCTTGAGAACTTGGAGTTGTTTTTCCATGAAATAATCATGCTTGTTTTTTTTTATTTTTTTCTTTCTTCCAAAGAGATGTCTCTCCTTCCTTGTTCTTTACATTATTGATACTGCTTATTGATTTTTCTATGTTTCTGTTATCTCACATAATGTATAGAAATCCTCAAAAATCACAGATAAGTAATTCGATCATGTTTTAATCTCCTAATTTGACCATATTTTTCTTTATGTTATTTCTCAATATCTGATTATAATTTTAGACTGCCAAGGGACTGGCGACTATCTCTTGGATGATGGTAATTGTCAGTACTTTTCAGGTGTATGGTTTGGCAACCTTTAGCAAAACTCACATTTCCACACATATACATCATTAATCTAGTCTCCAGTGAAATAGTCATTGTCAAAATATTTTTGGTAGGACTGTTCCTCACTTTGCAATTGCCTTGGAACACAGCACCATGTAACGTATGTCATATATCGAGTCAATATGAATGATACTTAATCTACATTTACTCTGCTGTTTTTTTTTTTTTTTTTTTTGGAAACCGGTAGAGGCAGCAGTTTAGTTTCCAGTCCTTAATTACTTATGTATTTTAACTAATATCGAATTAAAGATTTCTACATAAAATCATAAGATCAAAACAGAAGAGAATATCTAATATAACCAAGCTGCTAATTGGAAATGTATAAAACAATTATTTTTCTTATTGCATTCTATATTATTGACACAATTATAGTGTGATACTATTTGTCAAAACTATAGAGTCAAACTGAATATCTGATTTGTGGACTTTCTAATAGGGTATTTCTTTTCTTTTTTTTTTTGAGACGGAGTCATGCTCTATTGCCCAGGCTGGAATGCCGTGGCACGATCTTGGCTCACTGCCAGCTCTGCCTCCCGGGTTCACACCACTCTCCTGCCTCAGCCTCCCAAGTGGCTGGGACTACAGGCACCCACCACCACGCCCAGCTAATTGTTTTGTATATATTTATTTTTTTTAGTGGAGACGGGGTTTCACCGTGTTAGCCAGGATGGTCTCGATCTCCTGACCTCGTGATCCGCCCGCCTCGGCCTCCCAAAGTGCTGGTTTTACAGGCGTGAGCCACTGCGCCTGGCCTATTAGGGTATTTCTTTACATTGTGTTCCTCATATGTTAAAAGACTAAACAGAAAACTGATATTGAAAGTTTCCTTTGTGATAAAAGCAAGTAACCATGTGAGATCGAAAGACTCACTAACCCGTCACTCTTGCACGAGCCAGCACATGTTGTGTGTATATGTGTGTGTGTATATAAACTGAGAGGAGTAATAGATTATTAAAAAATATTTTATATAAGATATACAGAATATCTTTTTTTGTGTATATGTGTGTGTATACAGCCTGAGAGGAGTAATAGATTATTAAAAAATATTTTATATAAGATATACAGAATACAGAATTAAAGTAGAATTTCAGCTATATTAAGGCTTAGTTAAGAGAAGGAATTTAGTGTACCAAGTAACTGTGAAGTATTTCCTTATAAACATTTATGCTGGTGGGGTCTCAATATACTGGGCTTAAATATCAAACAGATTTTATTTTATCAAGTAAGATTTTTTAGTGTGAAAGTTTACATAGGGCTATTTTGGAAGAAGAACATGTGAAATAAGCTGAGAAATTTGGTTACACATTATTTAAAGGTTTTTTATAACATTAAAATTAGTCACTAAAACCAACTGATATGTGACTGAGGAAAACTGATATGTGACTGAGTTGACACCCACTGAATAAATTACCTATATTTTTTTTTAAAAAAATTATACATAGATCAAAAACGAGGTTCTTCTTGGAAGCCTATTTAGAGTTCTTTGTATGTTTTTCCTGTAATTTTCAGGTTTAGCTTTTTTAAAAATTAAATTAAATGAAGGACTTGGTCAAAATAAATCTAAGGTACAACCAATTTACAAAACTAGTAATACAGAGCTGTTCCATTGAACTGATGATCTGCCTTCATGTAGCCATCCCCTGGACCTGCCATGCACACATCTCCATGTGTGCAAGACACACAAACACTCTCACACGACAGCAGGAAGCTAAGAGAGAGAGGAGAGAGACAGAGACAGGGCGGCAAGAGAAACAGAGGAGTCCCTGACATGCTTTGAAAAATTTTTAGACCCAAAAAGCTACTTTTAAGATCTCTGCTCTTTGTTATTCCTGTTCTATCTATGCAGCTTTTGCTTCATTACTATGGGCCATAACTATGTGCTTTGTGGAATTATTAAGCATAAAGGCAGTAATAATGCAGATATGTATTTTTCATCATAAGTAGTCACTGGGTTCGGTCCGCTTGCTTACTATAATGAGCCCCAGCAAATAATGAGTTAAGGGTAATGATGAGCCTAAAAATAACCCATATTAATTGATAAGTTGCTTAAAAATTTGGTTACACTTTTAAATTACTTATGTATTTTAACTCGTTTAATCCTTAAACAATCCTATGCCATTGATAGGCTAATAATAGCTATTATTCTCCCCAAGTTACAGATGAGGAAAGCAAAGCAAAGGCCAAGCAAATGACTTGCCAATATTCAGATATCAAGTGGTGAAGCTTGAAAACTGAACTTCAGAGGCAGATCTTTCAATTTGCATTACATTGTTTCTCACATAATTACACACAGGACTTTTCACAAAGCAATAATATAAGAAATAAAATTTGGGGAAATAATTATAGCCAATACATTGTTCACACTTGGAGACAACTGTAATTATACACACATGTGCACACAAAACTTTATATGCCAATTGGGAGAAGGTGTAAGGGAACACTCGCTTTATTAACTTCTCAGTGAGATTTTACAAATGTCAAATGCTTTTCATTTGTACATAGTCTACGCTAAAGTTTTCTAGAAACAGGAACCCTCTGTTACTCTTCATAAAAACAATGTTGCAATTTGACAATTACATTTCACACAATTACAGGAGTAGCTTATCTCATGCTTCATGCCACAGTTTCTATTTTAATATAGGCTGTCCAGGCTTCTTGAAATAAAATTACTGTGAACTTCTCCGGACTATTCATCAAAATATTTGAAGAAGCACTACTATCACCAAAACTAAGATGTCACACACAAGAGTACCTTCATTTAAAGTGTGTAAATGTTAATATATGACAAGGAAGAATGATGTTTTACTAGCATCTTCTCCATAAACTGCATGTGAACACATCTTGTGATTCTTAGGGCAGAAATCAGAAGATGAGTCCTTTCTACCCTTACCTTATATGGAGGCCAAAGCAACTCTGTCTTGGAGACTCATCTGCCATGTTGACTTCTGGTCAACCCTGGTTCCAAAATGCCTCTAAGATTTCCAGTTTTTCTATTGTTCCTGTTTAAGAGCATGTACTTACCTTAAATCCTGCCTTTAGAGAAAATCAACATTGATAAACTCCTATTTACCATAATCCATGCCCTCAGGGAAAATTCCTATCCATATTTTCTAAGGCACCTTCCCTTCGGTGTGTTATTCCTGAGTCTCAGGGGTAACAGTGTTAGAATCCACCATTTTCTCTCATAGCCACCAGAGACACAGACAGGGCTTCAGTTCATAAGTCCCTATTAAATGTTTCTTTCTGTGAAGACAGATTTGTCAGCCTTTTTCTTTGGCCACTCAGCTTCCCTGGACTTCGGAGCAGCTTTGCAGAGACCTGCCCACCATGAAACACTTTATTACCTAGTTGTGGTGGAACCAAAGCATCTATCTTCACAGTACCTGAAGATTTCTCAATCTCTGTTCAGATCATCTGACAAGAAGTATAATTATTGTACCTACTACATGGCAGGCATCATGTTGAGCATGTAGGATGCCAGCTCAAATAATATATGATGTGGTTATTCAATGGAATAAACAAGATAAGATACAAATAAAGTGCATTAAAATATAATGGGTTCGGCTGAGGCGGGCGGATCACGAGGTCAGGAAATCGAGACCATCCTGGCTAACACGGTGAAACCCCATCTCTACTAAAAATACAAAAAATTCGCCGGGCATGGTGGCGGGCGCCTGTAGTCCCAGCTACTCGGGAGGCTGAGGCAGGAGAATGGAGGGAACCCGGGAGGCGGAGCTTGCAGTGAGCGGAGATGGTGCCACTGCACTCCAGCCTGGGGGACAGAGCGAGACTCCGTCTCAAAAAGAAAAAGAAAAAGAAAAAATATATAATGAGATATAATGAGTTCATGATAGAGAACTGAATAACACGCAACGTAAGGAAATAGGAAGAGCATCTGAGTGAGACATTCATCCTGAAGCCAGAGTTGGGATTTCTAGAGGAATGTTATCTTAACTGTGTCTTAAAGTTCAAAATTTGGTAAAACGTCTACGTCATAACAGATAAATTAGGCTGTGTCAAATCATAGTAGCATGAAGCCATGCAACTTCTTAAATAAGCCTCATGTCTATTATGGTAAACATCACAATTGAAAATATGGTTTGAGATGAGGCTATCTAGGGATAAGTGGGGGAATTGGTCTCCGGAAAGTTATGCATAATTACTAAATATGTTAAGCAGACTATAACTGCGATGATAATTTTTATTTCATTATTTTTTTTTCTTTTTTGAGACCCAGTCTCACTTTGTTGCCCAGACTGTGGTGCAATGGCACCATCTCGGCTCATTGCAACCTCCACTTCCCAGGTTCAAGCAATTTGCCCATCTCAGCCTCCAGAGTAGCTGGGACTACAGATGCACATCACCACCCCTGGCCAATTTGTGTGTGTGTGTGTGTTGGTAGAGCTGGGGTTTTGCTACATTTCCTAGGCTAGTCTAGAACTTATGGAGTCAAGCAATCTGCCTGCCTCTGCCTCCCTAAGTGCTGGGATTGTTAACCGGGGCCGGGAGGGGGGGAGTCGGTGGGGGGTCCTTGTTCTTAGAGCTCCCCAGATGGTGGTGGGCTGCTTCCAAGATGGCAAGATGGCTCTTGTTCTCTGACCTGGGGTTTTTGGCCTTACGGATTCTAAGGAATGGAATCTTGGGCCATGGGGTGAGTGTTACAGCTCTATTCAGCTCGATTAGGATGAGCACCTGGCACTTAGCCCTCGCAGGAACAATGGCAAGTCTCTAGCCCTATTGCGAGCGGCAATGGGCGCCGCCTCGCTGGATCAGAAGTGCAGCGGAACCCCTGCTGGATCCAGAGGGGTGGAAGTCAGCGGCGGTGTCTGTGAAGACCGCAATCAGTAGTGGGGGATGGAGAGCAAAAGCTCAGCTCCAACCAGAACAATCATGGACCAGAGAGTGTGCAGTTGCAAGATACAATAGAGTGAAAACAGAGCTCTCATACAACAGGAAGGGGACCCAAAGCGGGTTGCGATTGCCAGCTCGAATGCCTGGGTTTATATCCCGATCATTGTCCCTGCCCTGTGCTTTCAGGGGATAGATGATTGGCTATTTCTTTACCTCCTGTTTTAGCCTAATTAGCATTTTAGTGAGCTCTTTTTACTACCTCATTGGTCGTGTGTGAGCTAAGTTGAAAGCCCCATGTTTAAAGGTGGATGTGGTCACCTTCCCACCTAGGCTTAGGGATTTTTAGTCAGCCTACGAAATCCAACTAGTCCCATCTCACAGGATTACAGGCATAAGCCACTGTGCTTAGCCTGATCATCTTTAATTCTGTTGTTAGTGTTGTGGTTGGATTGGAGGGGATCCTGATTATGATACAGACAGGAGACAGGAAAATACTGGGTAGGAGAGAGCAGTTCCTGAGCAAGGACCCCACCCTCACACCTGGATATCCGCAGCCCTAAGTGAGAACAGGCATTCCTGTTGCCTTTTGGCCCCTCAGGTCTCCCTATCCTGTATCCATATAAACCCCGACTACCAGGCTCCAGAAGCAGATGAGGAGACAGGCAAATGAACGACAGAATGGTGAGGCAGAGAAAGAGAGAAAGAATGTTTGAATGCCGAGAGGAGTTTGGCTGGGGGTGGCTGGAGAGGAGTTCGGCCGCTGGAGGGCCAAATCCAGCGTGAGATTGCCTTCCTACTCCATTGCTCTTCCAGCTCTCCATCCTTCCACTGACAGCCACCTCCACCATTCAATAAAACCCCCACATTCATCCTTCAAGCCTATGTGTGACCTGATTCTTCCAGAACACTGGACAAGAGCTTGGGATACAGAAAGCTGTCACGCTGGTGCTCTGCCCTTGCAGAAAGGCAGAGGGTCCATTGAGCTGGTTAACACTTAAGTTGTCTGGTTGATGGCAAGGCTAAAAGACCATAGTGTAACACGTGCCCACTTGGGCTCCTGCACCTGTCCGTCTGTGTGCTCCTCCTCCCATAATGGATTTGGGCACCAGCGACCAAACAGACAACCCAAACCCATGTTGCACCTCCTGTGAGGGGTGTCAGGGAACTCTCTCAATTAGAAGCTGAAAATTTAGTTTTATTGTTGCACTTACCTAAGTTGGAAGAAGCAAGAGCTTAATATCTGATGAAGAGTGACAAACAAAATAATTATTGTAAAAGTGGAAGCTATAGAGCATAATCAGGTGCAAAGTATGGTAAGTGAGAATGAAGAGGACAAATGTAACCCCCAGTTTTCTTGTTTGGACAAGTATGTTCTCTTTGACATTATTTACCAAATAAGAGGTACTGGGGAAGAAACAGGCTGACAAAGATATGATGAACTTGGTTTCTGATATCCTGGTTTGAGGTGTCAGTGGAATACTCAAGAAAATAGCCACCTTAAGCTCTTTAAATAGTTGAAAACATTCTCCCTAAGAACTGGCATAAGACAAGGATACCCACTTTTGCCATGGCTATTCAATATAGTATTAGAAGTGTTTGCCAGAGAAATCAGGCAGGAGACATAAATAAAAGTCATCCAAATTAAAAAAGAAGAGGTCAAGTTATCTGTGTTTGCTGATTTTATTATCTTATACCTAGAAAACCCTAAATATTCCACCAAAACTCTTGGATTTTATGAATGAATTTAGTAAAGTTTCAGTAAAAATCAACATGAAAAAATCAGTAGCATTTCTATACACCAATAACAATCAAGTGAAGAAACAAATCAAGAATGCAATCCCATTTACAATAACTACAGAAATATATTCACCTAAAAATATATTCAATCAAAGGAAAAATCTCTACAAGGAAAACTACAATACCCTGATTTAAAAAAAATGTAAATGGCACAAACTAAAAAAAAAAATCCCATGCTTATGGAATTGAAGAAATAACATTATTAAAATGAACATACTGCCCAAAGCAATCTAGAGATTCAATACAATCCCTCTCAAAATACCAACATTCTTCTTCACAGAATTAAAAAAAATTCTAAAATTTATATGAAATCAAAAAATTTCCTGGCTAGCCAAAGCAATCCTAAGCAAAAACAACAAAGTCATATTATCCGACTTCAAATTATACTCCAAGGCTATAGAAACAAAAACTGTATGGTACTGGTAGAAAAATACACATAGATCAACAAAACAGCATAAATAACCAAGAAAAAACCACATATCTATAGCTAACTGATCTTTGCCAAAGTTGACAAGAATATATATTAGAGAAGGAATACCCTTTTCAATAAATGGTGCTGGGAAAATTGGAATGCCATATGCAGAATAAAACTAGATCCCCATCTCTCACCATATACAAAACTCAACTCAAGGTGGATTAAATACTTTAATATAAGACCTGAAACCGTGCAAATATTAGAGGAAAACCTATGAAACTGTTTTGGACATTGGTGTAGGAAAATGATTCATAACTGAGTCCTCAAAATTACCAGCAAAGAAACAAAAATAGACAAATGGGACTTAATTGAACTAAAAAGCTTCTGCACAGCAAAATTAATAATCAACCAAGTATATAGACAACCTGCAGAATGGGAGAAAACATTTGGAAACTGTGCACCTGACAGGGGACTGATATCCACAATTTAGAAGAAACTCAGACAGCTCAAGAACAACAACAACAAAAAAAGATCTCATTAAAAAGTGGATAAAGGACATGAAAACACATCCTTCAGAAGAAGACATACATAGGCATGTAGCTTGAAAATAATAAAAGAAGAAAAATATCAAAGGTACACAAATACCTAACAAGCATATGAATAAATACTCAACATCACTAATCATCAGAGAAATGCAAATTAAAACAATGAAATGTCATCTTACACCAGTCAAAATTGCTACTATTAAAAAGTAAAAAACTAACAGAAGTTGGCCAGGAGGTGTAGAAAATAAAACACTTATACACTACTGATGGAAATGTAAGTTCACACAGCCTCTATGGAAAACAGTATAGAGATTTCTCAAAGAACTAAAAATAGAGATACCTTCAATCCAGCATTCCGCTACTGGATAGAAAATCAATATATCAAATAGATACCTGCACTCATATATTTATCACAGCACTATTCACAATAGTAAAGATATGGAATCATCCTAAGTGTATGCCAATTGATGATTGGATAAATAATATGTGATATATATATACACAACGGAATACTCTTTGGCCATAAAAAAGAATGAAATCACGTTTTTCTTTTTCTTTTTTTCTTTTTTTTTTCAGCAACATGGATAGAACCAGAGGCCATTATCTTATGTGAAACAACTCCGAAGCAGAAAGACAAATACTTTTTATATCTCACTTGTAAGTGGAAGCTAAATAATGTGTACACATGGGCATAGAGTGTGGAATAATATACACTTAAAACTCAGAAGTGTTGTGGAGTGGGAGGTGGTGTATGATGAGAAATTACGTAGTGAGTATAATGAACATTTTTTGGGAGATGGATATACTAAAAGCCTAGATTTTATTATACCACTATGTAATATATCGATGTAATAAAATTATACTTGTACTTTTTAAACTTATACAAATAATAGTTTTAAAAAACAGTAAATATCTTCCTTTCATAAAGTCAGGATTTATTGTAGAATAAATCCTCCTCATCCCCCAATATATTGCCTATAGTAAGCAGAGAAATGATCTAGATATTTCAGCAGAGTCAGGTATTTGTCTTTGTTTGGGCTGATTTAAAAAAGTACCAAAGACTGGGTAATTTATAAACAGCAGAAGTTTATTTCTTGCAGTTGTGGACGCTGGGCAGTCCAAGATCAAGGTGACAGCAGATTTGGTGTCTGTTGAGGTTTCAATGAGGTCTCTTCTCTTGTGTATTTCTGGTATATAGACGGTATCTCCTAGCTGTGTCCTCAAATGGTGGAAGGGGTAAGGCAGTCGTGGGGCCTCTTTCGAAAGAGCATGAATCCCATTCATGAGGGCTCCATGTCATGATCTATCACCTCCCGAAGGCCATCTATACCATCACCTTGGGGATTAAGATTTTAACATATGAATTTTAAGAGGACATAAACATTCAGACCATAGCAGCATTTGAAGCAAACTTGGCTAAAGTAATAATTCTGGCATATAGATAAATATTGAAAACAAAGAAACACAAAGACATTAAGGGCTATACTTATAAGAAATGAATTTTATGTATATGAGCAAGAGACAAAAGAAGACTCTTTAGATATAAGAGTAAATCTAAAGCAATGGTGTTTGAAATATTTAACAGGTACCAATATGACAAACATATTCAAAATGGGAGTTAATAGGTGAGTCTAAAAATTAGACTTTAAAAATCATTCTAAAATGAAGATTTCATTTCAATTCTACCAATAATTTGGAAAGTTTTTTCCTCTTTTGACCTCAATGCTAAAGCTGAAGGTTGGACAATTGCTTCTTAAGAAGTCCTAGAATAGATAGAAATTTAGACGAGTATATACTGAAAAGAAATGTAGTTTCCAATGTTCTGTTTACACTTCCAAGGATTGTTTTAACTCACACTGGTGAGTATTCTGCCATATGTCCAGTGAATCATTTGATATCAATGTGATATAAAGCAAATCCTCTAAAAATATATTACTCTTTGTGTATTTGTCAGGGTTCTCTAGAGGGGAGAACTGATAGATGTCTATATGAAGGGGAGTTTATTAGAATTGACTCACATGATCACAAGGTAAAGTCCCACAATAGGCCACCAGCAAGCTGAGGAGCCAGGGAGCCAACCTGAGTCCCAAAACCTCAAAAGTAAACAAGCTGATAGTGCAGCCTTCAGTGGCAAATCACTGGTGTTAAGCCCGAGTCCAAAAGCTGAAGAACTTGGAGTCTGATGTTCGAGGGAAGGAAACATCCAGCACCAGAGACAGATGGAGGCCAGACTTAGTCAGTCTAGTCTTTCCACGTTCTTCTGCCTGCTTTCATTCTGGTAGCACTGGGAGCTTACTAGATGGTGCCCACCCAGATTGAGGGTGGATCTGTCTTTCCAGTCCACTGACTCAAATGTTAATCTCCTTTGGCAACACTCCCACAGACACACCCAAAAACAGTACTTTGCGTCCTTCAATCCAATCAAGTTGACACTCAATATTAACCATTACACTTTGGCCAGTCTTTCCCCTGACGTAAAGTTAACTGTGGAAAACAATAAGAGACATGCAAAAATGTGAATAGGTGCTATACTGCTTGGTGTATAGGAATTGTATTTTTTTGTATTGTATTTTTTTATAAAAATGTTATGAGAAGAATAATATAATTAAATTTATTAAGCATTAGTGTGTGACTGCACTGCAGTGTGTAACACTGACTGGAAGAAAAAGGGACTAAAAGTAATGTGATCACAAGTACAAACTACACTGTTGATACGCTGCACAATCGTTAGACACAATGAGTTCCTTAAACATCTAAATTTTATACACTATGAAAGGATAGGATTTTGTTCTAATTAAACGTTCCACTACGTATTACTACACTTGAACAACTTACCTTGGGTATTATGATTTCTCAGTTTACTGTTATCCATAGAGCTAAACACTAAAAATAACAGACCCTTTTTTAAACGTTGATTTTAGAGTCAAGGTGAATTGGAGCAATGAATCTTCCAGATTTACTAAATATTTTGTCTCTACCTGTTGGAAGGAAGTTCTTTAATTTCAATGTTCTGTATTTGTTGTAATTATGTTTCCAATTTGATTAATCTAAGACATGAGCCAAGAGTAATTATTTTTTGTTTTGTTACGGTATGGATTTTAGGGCACAAGTATGAAATATAGATATTTTCATAAAATATGCTATTATAATAGCACCAACAATAGTAATATATTGACAATAATAGCTTGATATGTGCTAGGCAGTGTTCTCTATTGACTAAATGACCCATTCAATCTTCAAAAAAAAAATCAAATTGTAATTTTTATTTTATGTGTAAGAAAACTTAAACAAAAAGCATTTAAATTGTCCAAGTTCACATAGATGGTGGAGGCAAGATGGAATATAGGCTAACTGTCCCCAAATTCTATATTCTCAACTATGGTCAGGCTAGAAACAGTTGTGTCATGTGGTATAATACTAAGGGTGTTGTCTTCATTTCTGTTCTTGGAGTGTTGTTGGTGAAGTGGAGTAACAAGGCTGAGCAAAGAACAGGACTGCACTCATGAATTAGGGAGACTTTTCCATAAAATATTCATTTCCTGAGGGAAAAAGGGAAGACGTATTTTATGCTAGGTACATGCTTATGATAAAAATGAGAAAGGAGGAAAATAGCTGAAGACGAGATAATGAGTATCCTCCTTAGATGGACCTCAACCTGGTCTAATTTCTAAGGAGTCAAGATTTCCAAGTCCCAGTGTGCGTGGGCTCTAAAAATCCTCATTGGTAGGTCCCACAATTTTAAAGGGGCAAGAATTTATAGAAAACAAATCTAAATTGACAATGATACAGAATTGAATAGACTTGCATTTTTGTATGCAGCTGAGTAGATATAATTAATTATCTACTAAGTGATTTATCAGGAACCAATACATTTAATATTTCTGAATTCCATTTTATGATTGGACATATTGAGGCTAAAATGCAACAACCCAATGAATCGCATATGTTACATGGAGATGGCCAGAAATTATATGTTATTCAAGAAAACTTAGTATTGCATCTTTTCTGATATATTGACTTGGTTGTGAGTTCCATTTGCTGACTTTTTAACTTTTTAATGATAAATTATTATCTGTTCAGTATTTTGTGGGTTGTTTGTATAACCCTAGAGCATGTGCTGATGCATATTTGCATATTTGTGGTCTATAATTTTTCAATAGCTAGGCTTTAAGACATTTATATGTAGTAGTTAAAACATAAATCTTCCATATCCCTATTCCTAAAGATACATATTCTTCCCAAAATTGCTTGTAGAGTGTGATACTTCATTGGTGATCTACTGTACATAGGCTTGAGCAAGATGCATATAAAATATTGTAAAATAACATTAAAGTATTTGTAATAAAATTACTTTCTTTTAAAAACTGAAGATAAGGGACATTTGCTTATTATAGATCCTCAACATTTTAAAAAATTTGTATTCATTTTCTATTAGTTACATATTATTGCATAACAAATTATTCCAAAATTAGGGACTTAAGAAAACAGTAAGTATTTATTACATTATGGTGTTTGTGGGTCAGTAATTTCCAGTGGACACATGGGGATGGCTTACTTTGGCTCTGTCATGTCTAGAGTCTCAATTGGAAGACGTAAACTTTGGGCAACTGAAGTCATCCAAAGGTTAAGCCTGGAAGATCTATGTCCAATTTGATTCAAGAAAACAAGACGGAAGCAGCAATTCCAGCCTCAAAAAATATACGTCACCAATATGCAGCATTCTGTTCTTTAGATGGTGCCACTAATCGGGCTTACATTCAAGAGATGGTAGGTAATTAGGGTGAGAAGTATAGAACACTTGGCAAACCCCTACACTAAGAGACTGGACCAAACTCTAGCATGACTTCTAGCAGCATAAGGACATGTCTCCAGGATGACCCTGGGCCCTTTTAAAGTGTCTGCCAAGAACCTTTAGTGCTGCCAGGAAAACTTACTATTTGTTCTAACCAACACACACCAGATAATATGCCCCTGTTCTACCTTTTTTGAACATTTACTACAAAGGGTTTGCAAATATAAATCTGTTCTCTGGCAACTCAGGAGCATCTCTCTCAAAGACCTGCGAGTCATTCCTTTAAAATGTAATCATTAAGAAGGACTTATCGTCTGTCTCCTAGTCTTGGTGAAATGATAGAATCCTAACTTAGATAACAGACAGCTAGCAGACACAGCTGACCTCATCACATTTATACTGACCAACGCTTTGTACTTTTTCACTTATCTAACTCTACTGAAACCCCACACTTGCCCTTCCCTCATTTTCCCTATAAAACCTCCAAATTACCTGTGCACAAGTCAAAATGGAACTCAGCCCTTTTCACAACTCTCATAAGTTACTGAATAAAATCTGTTTTCACCTCTTCAAATAATATCTGGCTGTATTTATCTTAGACAGGATGAGACATGTCAATGTATTTAAAAATGACCATAGTTACTCAAAGGTATGACATATTGAACTATTTTTGCTTTTGTTGTCTTGGTTTAGTAGTACAGGGAGAATAACCTTTGGTTAAAAAGCCACATTCATGGACGTTACTGGCATCCATGTGAATGAATCCAAATGCCTTTTAAGTGGTGATCTTCCTTAAGGAAGTGGTAAAATGAAAACATTAGCATACTGGTTCCTGAGCATTTGCAAGAAGCACCCAGGAAAATACACACACACACACACGCACACATGCACACACACATACACATGCATACACAAACAGAGACATACATTATGAAAATATGACCTTATCTGAGTTCCTGAAGTTGTTCACATGACTAGATTGAGCTACAGAAAATTGAATTACTATTATTGTTATCCTATAAGACTATAATTTCAATTATATGCTGGTGAGCCTGAGTGTAGCTTCATTAATTTAGTCATATCAAAAGCAATTTACAGGGATCAATTGCCATGAAAGAATGTTTTGTGAAATAAAATCACATTAGTATTAAAACATGAGACAACATTTTGAGGAAAAGATTCATGTCTAACAAATTTAAATAAAGATAAAGGACAACTCTCCTGTGATATTAGATATTAATACAGTAGTTAAAATTAAGAGAGTAGTCAAGTTTTCAGTCAAGATAAGAAGTTATTCTAGGACAAGACATCATAGGGCATGAGTTGCATAAAGTTAGACTTGAAATGTAATAAATTTTAAAAAATGTCTACAAGCCAAATAATTATAAAGTGACCAAAAAGTTCTTACTTTTTATTTTTAGTATTTTCTAAGCTACTATATTTATCAACTATTGTGATTTTTTCCTATTTAGAAAATAAAGAAATAGTTGCATATAGACATACCTCAGTTTATTCTGCTTCACTTTATTGAGCTTTACAGATACTGTGATTTTTTACAAATTGAAGTTTTCTTTCAAATCTGCATCCAGCAAGTCTATTGGCACCATTTTTCCAACAACATGTGTTCCCTTCATGTCTCTGTGTTACATTTTAGTAATTTTCACAATATTTTAAACTCTTTATTATTATTATATCTGCTATGGTGACCTGCTAACAGTAATTTTTATGCTAATATTATAATTCTTTAGGACTCCTCAAACCATACCTATATACGGCACCAAACATAATTCCTAAATGTAAGTATTCTGATTGCTCCACCAACTGGCTGCTCCTCCATCTCTCTGCGTTTCTTTGGACCTCTTTATTCTCTGAGACATAAGAATATTGAAGTTAGGCCAACTTGTAACCATACAATGGCCTGTAAGTGTTCAAGTAAGAGGAAGAGCCACATATTTTTCACTTTTAATCAAAAGCTAAAAATGCTTAAGCTTAGTGATGAAGTCATGCCGAAAGCAGAGATAGGCCAAAAACTAGGCCTCTTGGGCCAAACACTAAGCCAAGTTGTGAAGCAAAGAAAAAGATTATTGAAGGAAATTAAAAGCACTACTCCAGTGAACACAGGAATGACAAGAAAGTGTGAAACATGCTTATTGCCAGTATAGAAGAAGCTGTATCGATCTGGATAGATCAAACCAGCCACAACATTCTCCCAAGCAAAGCCTACTCCAGAGCAAGGCCCTAACTTTCTTTAATTCTATAAAGGCTGAAAGAGGTGAGAAAACTGTAGAAGAAAATGTGGAAGCCAGCAGAGTTTTGTTCCGGAGGTGTAAAAAAGTAGTAATCTCTATAAACAAAAGTAGAAAGTTAAGCAGCAAGTATTGAATTAGATGCTACAGTAAGTTACTTAGAAAATTTGGCTAAGATAATTGATGAAGATGGCTACACTAAGAACAGATTTCCAACGTACATGAAACAGCCTTATATATGGGAAGAAGATACCATCTACCATTTCTATAGCTAGGGAGAAGAAGTCAATTCCTGGCTTCAAAGCTTTAAAGGACAGACTGACTTTCTTATTTGGGGCTAATGCAGTTGGTGACTTTAAATTGAAGCTAATGCTCATTTAACATTCTGAAAATCCTAGACTCTTAAGAATTATGCTGAATCTATTCTGCCTGTGCTCTATACATGGAAATAAAGCCTGAATGGCATCACTTGTTAACAGCATGGTTTATTAAATATTTTAAGTCCATTATTGGCACCTACTGTTCAGGTGAAAAAAAAAAAAGGATTTCTTTCAAAATATTAGTGCTCATTGACAATGCTCCTAGTCATCCAAGGGTTCTGATGGAGATGTATATCATTAAGGAGATTAATGTTGTTTTCATGCCTGCTAATACAACATTCTTTGTGCAGCATATGGCTCAAGGAGTAATTTTGACATTCAAGTTTTATTAGCTAAGAAATACTTCTGGGCAGGCCGCGGTGGCTCATGCCTGTAATCCCAGCCCTTTGGGAGGCCAAGGCAGGTGGATCACCTGAGGTCAGGAATTCGAGATCAGCCTGGCCAACATGGTGAAACCCCAACTCTACTAAAAATAAAAGAATTAGCTAGGTGTGGTGGTTCTACTGCCGGGTCGAGGCAGTAGAATCGCCCAAACCCAGGAGGCAGAGGTTGCAGTGAGCCAAGATCGCACCACTGCTCTCCAACCTGGGCAACAGAGAGAGTCAAAATCTAAAAAGAAAGAAAAAAAAAAATTCTGAGGCAGTAACTGACACAGACAGCGATTCTTCTGATGGTTCTGGGCAAAGTGAATTAAAAGTCTTCTGAAAAAGATTCACCATTTTAGAGGCCATTAAGAACATTTGTGATTCATGGTAGGAGGTAAAAATGTTTACATTAAAAGAAATTTGGAAGAAGTTGATTACAGTCCTCATGAATGACTTTGAGGTGTTCAATACTTCAGTGGAGAAACAACTGCAGATGTGGTGGAAATATCAAAAGAATTAGAAGTGGAGCACGAAGATGTGACTGAATTGCTGAAATCTCTGATAAAACTTGAACAGATGAGGGAGGCGCTTTTATGGATGAGCAAAGAAAATGGTTTCTTAAGATGGAATCTACTTTTGGTGAAGATGCTGTGAACATTGTTTGTTTGTTTTTTTGTTTTTTTTTCAATCCTCCAAGACGTCTGAAATATGAGCACTGTTGAAATGACAACAAAGGATGTAGAATATTATCTAAAGTCAGTTGATAAAGCAGAGGTTGGATTTCAGAGGATTTACTCTAATTTTAAAAGAAGTTCTACTATGGGTAAAATGCCATCAGATAGCAATGCATGTTACATGGAAATCTCCCATGAAAGGAACAGTCAATCAGTGTGGCAAATTTCATTGTTGCCTTATTTTAAGAAATTGCTGCAGACATCCCAAACTTCAGCAACCACAACCTTAATAGTCAACAGCCATCAACATTGAGGCAGGATCCTCCACCAGCAAAAGGATTACAACTTTCTGAAGATTACGTGATTGTTAGCATTTAGCAATAAAGTAGTTGTAAATTAAAATATGTCATTTTTACATGTGATATTACATGATGAACCACAGTATGGTGTAAATGTAATTTTTATATTGAGTGGAGAACCAAAAACATTGTGTGGCTCACTTTATTGCAATATTCTCTTTATTGCAACAGCCTGGAACAGAACGTGCAATATCTCTGAGGTATATCTGTAATCATAAAGTCAAATATAAGTTCAGCAGCTGCTAGCCTCACCTGCTTTCTGGCCAGTCACTTTATTACTAATTCATGTGTGGTTTATTACTAAATACCTGTTGTTGTCTTAGATTTCACCATCAGTGAAGAACACTCATTTACAGACTTTTAGAGAAAGTTTATCTCAGTTTGCAAACAGTATGAAGGCAGATACATTAAGAATTGATTGTTCTTGAATGATTACTGGGTAAATAATGAAATGAAGGCAGAAATAAAGATGTTCTTTGAAACCAATGAGAACAAAGACACAACGTACCAGAATCTCTGGGGCACACTTAAAGCAGTATGTAGAGGGAAATTTATAGCACTAAATGCCCACAAGAGAAAGCAGGAAAGATCTAAAATTTATGCCCTCACAGCACAATTAAAAGAACTAGAGAAGCAAGAGCAAACAAAATCAAAAGCTAGCAGAAGGCAAGAAATAATTAAGATCAGAGCAGAACTGAAGGAGATAGAGACACAAAAAACTCTTCAAAAAATCAGTGAATCCAGGACTTGTTTTTTTTGGAAAAGATCAACAAAATAGACTGCTAGCAAGACTAATAAAGAAGAAAAGAGAGAAGAATCGAATAGATGCAATAAAAAATGATAAAGGGGATATCACCACCAATCCCACAGAAATAAAAACTACCGTCAGAGAATACTACAAATACCTCTATGGAAATAAACTAGAAAATCTAGAAGAAATTGATAAATTCCTGGACACATAAACCCTCCCAAGACTAAACAAGAAGAAGTTGGATCTCTGAATAGACCAATAACAGGTTCTGAAATTGAGGCAATAATTAACAGCCTATCAACCAAAAAAAGTCCAGCACCAGATGGATTGACAGTCAAATTCTACCAGAGGTAGAAGGAGGAGCCGATACCATTCCTTCTGAAACTATTCCAATCAACAGAACAAGAGGGAATCCTCCCTAACTCATTTTGTGAGGCTAGCATCATCCTGATACCAAAACCTCGTAGACACACAACAAAAAAGTGAATTTTAGGCCAATATCCCTGATGAACATCGATGCGAAAATCCTCAATAAAATATTGGCAAACCGAATCCAGCAGCACATCAAAAAGCTTATCCACAACGATCAAGTCAGCTTCATCTGTGGGATGCAAGGCTGGTTCAACATATGAAATCAATAAACGAAATCCATCACATAAACAGAACCAACGTCAAAACACATGATTATCTCAATAGATGCAGAAAAGGCCTTCCACAAAATTCAACAGCACTTCATGCTAAAAATTCTCAATAAACTAGGTATTGATGGAACGTATCTCAAAATAATAAGAGCTATCTATGACAAACCCACAGCCAATATAATACTGAATGGGTAAAAACTGGAAGCATTCCCTTTGAAAACTGGCACTAGACAAGGGCGCCCTCTCTCACCACTCCTATTCAACATAGTGTTGGGAGTTCTGTCTAGGGCAATCAGGCAAGAGAAAGAAATAAAGGGTATTCAACTAGGAAAAGAGGAACTTAAATTGTGCCTGTTTGCAGATGAAATGACTGTATATTTAGAAAACCTCATTGTCTTAGCCCCAAATCTCCTTAAGCTGAGAAGCAACTTCAGCAAAGTCTCAGGATACAAAATCAATGTGCAAAAATCACAAGTATTCCTATACACCAATAATAGAGAAGCAGAGAGCCAAATCATGAGTGAACTCCCATTCACAATTACTACAAAGAGAATAAAATACCTAGGAGTCCAACTTACAAGGGATGTGAAGGACCTCTTCAAGGAGAGCTACAAACCACTGTTCGACGAAATAAAAGAGGATACAACCAAATGGAAAAACATTCCATGCTCATGAATAGGAAGAATCAACATAGTGAAAATGGACATACCGCCGAAAGTAATTTATAGATTCAATGCCATTCCCATCAAGCTACTACTGATTTTCTTCACAGAACTGGAAAAACCTACTATAAAGTTCATATGGAACCAGAAAAGATCCTGCATAGCCAAGACAATCCTAAGCCAAAAGAATAAAGCTGGAGGCATCATGCTACCTGACTTCAAACTATACTACAAGGCTACAGTAATCAAACAGCATGTTACTGGTACCAAAACAGGTATATAGACCAATGGAACAGAACAGAGCCCTCAGAAATAACACCACCCATCTACAACCATCTGATCTTTGACAAACCTGACAACAACAAGCAATGGGGAAAGGATTCCCTATTTAATAAATGGTGCTGGGAAAACTGGCTAGCCATATGTAGAAAGCTGAAACTGGATCCCTTCCTTACGCCGTATACAAAAATTTACTTAAGATGGATTAAAGACTTAAATGTTAGACCTAACACCATAAAAACCCTAGAAGAAAACCTAGGCAATACCATTCAGGACATGGGCATGTGCAAAAACTTCATGACTAAAACACCAAAAGCAAGAGCAACAAAAGCCAAAATAGACAAATGGGATATAATTAAACTAAAGAGCTTCTGCACAGCAAAAGAAACTGTCATCAGAGTGAACAGGCAACCTACAGAATGGGAGAAAATTTTTGCAATCTACCCATCTAACAAAGGGCTAATATCCAGAATCTACAAGGAACTTAAACAAATTTACAAGAAAAAAACAAACAACCCCATCAAAAGGTAGGCAAAGAATATGAACAGACATTTCTCAAAAGAAGACATTTATGCAGCCAAACAACAAAGGAAAAAATGCTCATCATCACTGGCCATCAGAGAAATGCAAATCAAAACCACAATGTGATACCGTCTCACACCAGTTAGAATGGCGATCATTAAAAAGTCAGGAAACAACAGATGCTGGAGAGGATGTGGAGAAATAGGAATGCTTTTACACTGTTGGTGGGACTGTAAACTAGTTCAACCATTGTGGAAGTCGGTGTGGCGATTCATCAGGGATCTAGAACTA
This sequence comes from Pan paniscus, assembly GCF_029289425.2. Lineage (NCBI taxonomy): Eukaryota > Metazoa > Chordata > Mammalia > Primates > Hominidae > Pan > Pan paniscus. The sequence goes on along the minus strand of NC_073258.2, from coordinate 40,703,663 downwards.
GAAATACCATTTGACCCAGCCATCCCATTACTGGGTATATATCCAAAGGATTATAAATCATTCTACTATAAAGACACATGCTCACATAAGTTTATTGTAACACTGTTCACAATAGCAAATTCTTGGGACCAACCCAAATGCCCATCAATGATAGACTGGATAAAGAAAATGTGGCACATATACACCATGGAATACTATGAGTTACAGCTCTTTGCAGGAAAAAGGATGAGTTCATGTCCTTTTCAGAGACATGGATGAAGCTGGAAACCATCATTCTCAGCAAACTATCACAAGGACAGAAAACCAAACACCACATGTTCTCACTCATAGGTGGGAGTTGAACAATGAGAACACATGGACACTGTGCGCGGAATATCACACACCAGGGCCGGTCAGAGGGTGAGGGGCAAGGGGTGGGAGAGCATTAGGAGAAATACCTAATGTAAATGACGAGTTGATGGGTGCAGCAAACCAACATGGCACATGTATAACTATGTAACAAACCTGCACGTTGTGCACTTGTACCCTAGAACTTAAAGTACAATTAAAAAATAAAAATAAAAAATAAAAATAAAAAAAGAATTGATTGTTCTTATCACTGCCTGATAACATTGTTCAAAAGTATCTCTGTGGGAAATCCATGCAGGAACTTCAGCCAGTGTATCTAAACTAATTGTAAAAAACAAAAACAAAAACTAAAAACTTTATCATTATATCTTTTTCCTGACAAAAACACACAAAGTGATGACAATTTTACATTCAATATGTGATATGGTTTGGCTGTGTCCCCACCCAAATCTCATCTTGCATTGTAACTCACACAATTCCCACGTGTCATGGCAGGAACCCGGTGGGAGACAACTGAATTATGGGGACGGGTCTTTTCTGCACTGTTCTCTTGATAGTGAATGAGTCTCATGAGATCTGATGGTTTCAAAAATGTAAATTTTCCTACACAAGCTCTCTTTCTGCCTGCTGCCATCCACGTAGGATGCGACTTGCTCCTCCTTGCCCTCCACCATGATTGTGAGGCCTCCCCAGCCATGTGGAACTCTTTAATAACTCGTTTTCTTTTGTAAATTGCCAAGTCTTGGGTATTTCTTTACCAGCAGTGTGAAAATGGACTAATGCAAGATGTAAGCCTTTTTAGTAAGATGTATACATTTGAATCCTCAAATTAACTTTTCATTTTACTTAAAACATTATGCTATTAAAAAGCAAACACAACTCTAGCATGCCCACAATCATTGTGATTACCTGTTATAATTCCTTAAAAGTGTATTTGAAGTTGAACTTGTATCAAAAGTTATAGAATTCATACTTCACCAGGTAAAAAGATTTTTAGAAATCCAGAGCTCATACAGTGAATAAGCCCCTCATTACTTCTTTGTAAAATAATGCTTTATTGAAATGTCTTTCTAAACTCTTATCTTTTCATTTCATTTTGACTTTCTCTCCTTGTAGCTATTTATATATCATCTTCTCTCAATATTTACCAAACACGACTCTGTTCTTTTAAGTTGTTAGTACTCTCTCCTTATAAGTTGTCAGTAGCACAGAAAAACATTTTTACATATATCTTACCTATAGTACATTTAAATGGAGAATATTACACAACGTTTCACATTGGCAGGGAGCAAAAGCATCTTCCTGCACATTTATTCTCTTTTAGGGAAAGAAAAGAAATCATAAGCCTGGATTTGAACAATGGTCTTTTTGAGTTAAGCTTACCTCTGCTTTTCATGTTCTGGATTGTAGAACTCATGTGTCTAGCACTATAAAACATAGCACTTACATTTTAGTGCTAAATAACAAAACTTTTACTCTGGCAAAAGGATTTCACTGGGATTTAACAATCCTTGTGCTCATTCCTCATTTCTTCTCTGTTAAATTAACCAATGCTGCTCCAAAGCATTTTCTCTCTCCTTTTGTCCCTAGCTAGCCTCTTTCACTCTTATTTGATAATATCAACACCAGTTTTATAGAGCTGATTGAAAGTATATAATAATATGAATCCAAGGCAGGAGAAACATTCTTTTTAATGGCATTACCTCTCCTTTTTTTTCCCCTGCCAAAATATGCCCACTGTTGTGTGAATATCTAAACTTGTGATCTGATACTGTTTAAGTCATTTTGCTATTTTCAACTTTGCTTCTTTTTAAAATATTTTCTTCCATATTATATGTTACCTTTCATCTCTCTACCCTTAATTCTAATCTAATCAGAAAGGACCATTTATTTTCATTTGCCCACTTCAAATATTGTCCTATATCTGTACTTCTTGTTACCACTGACATTCTTTAAATAATGGTTTACTTATATTTCCTTTCCTTCTTGATGTTTTATTTATTTATTTTTATTTTTTACACTACATTAAGTTCTGGCATTCTGACTCCTGCCTTCAGCAATATGGCAAAATGGCTCTCTTCAAAGTTATCTATAGTCTTTTAATACCTAAACCCAACTACTTATTTTCTGTGATCTGAGTACAGATTTTGTCATTGTTTTCTTGAATTTTGATCTGTCTCTTCTTCCACGATCCAAGATACAATGCTAATCACATTCTTGTCTTGTACACCTGCCCCTCCTTTTCTCTCTATTTTACTCACTATTTCCAATTCAAAATTATGGATTGCTCAAAGAAATTACCCTGAAATTTTCCCATGTTCCATGTTTTACCTGAGAGATCTCAATTACTCTTCTGGCTTCCTTCACCTTAGGAAGATATCTACTAAATCTTTAAGGTGAAGATGGCACTCTTCAGTGACTGGTTGTTTCAGTGACACATTAAATTCAGACTGTCCAAAACCGAGCTCATTAAATTTCATGCTTAACCAGTTTCTTACTCTGAAATCTTCATTTTCAATTTTGGCATCATGAAATGATCCATCTTTCATATTGGAGAAAACTCCATTCTTTTTAACATCACCCAGCTCCCTGCTTTTTATTCTGTCTTACAAATTCATCTTCTCTAAATACTTTTTCTTCTACCCTTGTAGCTCTACTCCCTTTTATTTTCTGCAGGTTAATTCAAAGGTAGACTTCTACTTGATTTCTTTACTGTCATTCCCTCGAGTTAAACTTGAACTCCCGGGCTACCATAGTCTCACTTCTTGACATGTTATTCACAATTGAATTATCATCTCCAATGCTTCATCTTGATGTCTCCAACCAATTCTCTTTGGTTATTTTGTAATATTGTTTATTTGCATTTAGTATTAATTGATTTTATTACTACTATCTTCTGCTGAATTTGACTTTCTAAATCACAGCAAAGATCCATGCCCTGGTTTTAACCCACTTATCCAGGATTATTTCCTATCATTTATATTTATGCTAACTGAAGTCCAGTGGGTTTATTAATTCTTGTTCTATCATGTCTAGTCATCTCTTAAGGTGATCTGTTGATTTATTTGAGTTATAATATTTTTTACTTCTAGAATTTCCACCTAATTTAAAAACTATATACTTTGTCAGTCTGTGGTGAATTTCTCCAGCATTTTCTATTTTCTTAATTTATTAATCATAATTAGTTTTAATAACCTAAGATAAGTTTAATATTTAAATAATCAATGAGCTTATTTTGATTGTATGCTATTTCCTTTTCAATTTTGGTTATTTGGTCATTTTGTCCATTTTGGTTATTTGGTCATTTTGTCATTTTTAGACTATGCTGTAACATTTTTATATAAAAAATGTAGAGTTGCTATATTATGTTCTCTTACTCTAAAAGGGGTTATATTTTCTTATGTCTTAACACAATATCAGGAGACCACTTTGATCTTGGCAGATTTATTTTAAGTTGTGTTATTTTTGATCTGTTTAATTTTTTCCTTTGTTCCTAGAGTTTAGTTCTTAATCCTATGGTTATCTTACTGAAAGCATAGAATGGTTATCTAAGCCTCTGCACCTTATACGGTCTTGCATTTCTGCCATTTCACCTAAAAACCTAGAAGGATGACCTAGCCACATCATTTTACAGAGGCTTGAATTTCTATCGTTTTACCTGGAAGTATATTGTGGTGACCTAACCACTCCACTTTGGAAGAATTTCAACTCCCAAATCTCTTTTCCTCACAAAATATAGCTTCTAAATGTGTGCTTATGTCTTTAGCCAAATAATTTCTATCTTCTGCTAGGTTATTAGAGTTTTGCCTTATGCATTGGTAACTATGCAGTCAACCAAACATTAACAGGAAATTGTACAGAGTCGTGGGTTTACTTCCCTGTGATCTTCTGTTCCCCAAGATTTTTGGTATCCTAAAGTTCTGTCTTCTGCAGCTAGTAATCCTGCTGCTTTCTTCTTGTTCTTCAGTCCCCCAAACTTCCAACAGGCAAATATCTTCAGGGAAGAAAAGTGTAAATGTGAAACTTCACCTGGTACATTCTCTCAGGAATTGCAGCTCTACTCCTTCTCGTATGTGCATTATTTCCCTTTCAATGACATCAGACAGTTGTTTCATGTATTTTGTTTAGATTTCATGGTTATTTTTGGTAGAAGAATTAATCAATACAAGCTATTTTATCACAATTGCCTTCCTTTTTACTATTCTTAAAATATTTTGTGGATAAGTGGTGTTACATATTCCTGATTTTGTTCAATAGAATTTACAAATGAAGTCATGGAAGTTTTTTCCTAGGGAATTTTATTTCATTGAGAGATGTAGGAATATTCAAATTTTCTAGTTTTTTTGTGTTACTTTTGTTAAGTTGCATTTTTCAAAAAATTTGTTCATTTCAAGAAAGTCACCAAATGTAAAGTTTTCACAATGATCACCTATTAATCTTTTATTATCTATAGGATTATTTATAATATTAATTATAGTTTCCAAATTTTAGATGAGAAATGCTATTACATTTTGAAAAATTCAGAAGAAATAAAAATAAAGTCTTCCTTTTGCCTTTGCCCTTCAATATTCCAGAAGCTTTTCATAAAATTGATGGGCTAATATACATACTATTCTGTACATAACTTTTATTAATATTTTTCCTGCAGAGATTGCTATATTAGGACATGAAAATCTTCTTCATCTTTGTTTATGGCTTTATAATATAGGCATACCATGATTAATTCTTGCACCCTGCACCCCATTTATGAACATCCACATAGTATCCAGGCTTGTCATACATGAAATGCTGTACTAAACAACTTTACTGTGCCCATTTCCACACATATATGAGTTTGTCTTTAAGGTAACTTTCTGTAAATGTAATTGCTTAGTCAAATGTTACATGCATTTATAATTTTGAAAAATATTGTCAGATATTTTATTAGAGATTTATCTTAATTTACACACCTGCCAACAATGTGTGAGAGCTTGTTTCTTTATGCCTTTTCAACACCATATAATTAATACCAGTTTGAAAAAAAAGACTTCTGAATTTACTTTTTGTTTGCCTTTATTTATAAATACAGCTGAGTCTTTCTTTATGTTTAATGATGCCTCTATTTCCTATTTTCAAAGTGCCTATGGTTTTTCACTATCTTTCCATTGAACTTTTGTTAGACGTCTCCCTAATTAATTAATAGCTACTCTTTACAAATGAGAAACATTATTTATTTTTGTCCTGGAATATGTTACAAGTATTTCACTTTGATTTTTAGTATGCCTTCGCTTTTGCTTGTGGTAATGTTTAGCAATGCCAATTTTGTTTTAATTGTAGATAGTAAAAGTCAGTGTTTTTCCAAGTAGCAAAAATGTGTATTGTTGTGAGATATTCCATTATATGAACATGCCACATTTAAAAAATATTATGTAAGCTGGATGAGGTGGTTTATGCTTGTAATCCCAGCACTTTGAGAGGCCAAGGTGGAAGGACTGCTTGAGGCCAGGAGTCTGAGTCCAGCCTGAGCAAAATAATGAGACTTCTTCCCCACAAAAAAAATTCTGAAAAATGATTAGCTGGGCACAGGGGTCTGCACCTGGTAGTCCCAGCTACTGAGAGGCTGAAGTGGGAAGATCAGTTGAACCCAGGAGTTTGAGGCTGCCTTGGGCTATGATCATATCACTGCATTCTATCCTGGGTGACAGAGCAAAACTCTGCCTCTAAAAAAATGAAAATGAAGAAAAAATTACATATATATTATATATATTATATATATATAATATATATATACACGCACATAAAATGTATTCTAATTTTGATGGACATCTGAATGTTTCTATCACAAAGCTAATATAAATAACATTTCTCTGGAGATTTTGGTGCAAGTCTCTTGTACATTGGTGCAGACTTTTCTGTTGAGTGCTAGGAGTAAATTTGTCAAAATTTTCATTGGCTATTTTTATGTTGTTTTAGTAAGTAATTACAAAATTAGTTTTAAAGAAAGATACAATTGTTTCACTTTGTTACCAATACTTGATATTAACAAATATTAAAGTTTTGCCATGCTGGTGTTTGTGTTGGGAAAATTCATTGTGATTTTTAGTGCTAATTCCCTTCATTACTAATGAATTTAAGCACTGTACCATATGTCTATGAGCAATTTGATAAATTTGCTTTAAGTGTAAGATTATTAAAAGTTATGCATTTTTAAAAAAATGTCTCTGGTCAAGTCTTCTTCTGTATTTTCTTGTTAATTTGTGGAAGTTTATATATTCTCGATGGATCTTTTGTGGTCCCATATGTTGCAGGTATCTTATTCCATTCCTTTGTCTATTTGATTCGTAATCATATCTCTTAACAAACAGAAATGTTTAATGCCGTCCAAATTATCAGGTTTTAATTTTCTAAATGGCTAGCTTTTAAAATATGTTTAAGATAGCTTTTCGTTTTTAAAATTTACAGAGATACTCTCCTATGCTATCTCCCTGGTGATCTTTTTCACTTCCTTTGTCTAGAATCTACCTGCAACTGGCTTTTGTGCATAAAGTGAAGTGATCATCAATTTTTTCTGTCTTTATAACTGTCCAAACATGATTTCTTACAAATATATCAATTTTATAAACCAAATATTTATACATGGTCCTGTCTATTCCTGGGCTCTATTTGCTTTCATTAATCAGTTCACATATTCTTATATACTTAGAAAAAAAATTTAAACCAGGTAATTTACAGTTGAAAATTCTACCTTTATATCTAAGTTTTACTTTTAGTCATTATCTATTAAGCATATATTATGATCAAATATAGAGTTTGTATTTTCCTCTTTCTTCTCTCATTTTTCTCCTTATTTTGAAACGGGAAAAGTTTCCTTGTCCCCCTCGCAGGGCGTGAGTTGGGCATGTGGCTCGCTTCTTCAGTGCCCCGGTGCTCAAACCTCTAGAGGAGCATACAGACTGGCAGGCTGTGGGCTCTGACCCCACGGCAGTGTCTAGGGGTAAATGTTTACAGCTGAAGCCCCAGTAGGCATCTGTTACAGGGTGCTCTTTTAGTTTTGCCGTCTATAGGTGGCTTTTGTTAGTCGGCTCAGTTAGACTCCCTTCCTTATCGCAAGGACGGAGGGATTTCTGTATCCCGGGTTCCTACTTTGATGTACCAGAAGAATCAGATCACACTGGGCTTGGAGAATGAGTGCAAGGTTTATTGAGTGGAAGCAGCTCTCAGCAGATGGGGCAGCCAGAAGGGAGATGGTTTTCCCTTGGCGTCAGGCCGCTTGGTGGGTTGGGGTCTCCTCCGACTGCCTGGGCCAAACTCCAAGTCGTTCGGCCGGTAGGTGGCCTGCTGGTGCGCTGGTGCCTGTTGGTGCGTCCCTCTTGACGTCCAGCCACTTGTGTGTTCCTCCGCTGGCATGCTCCTCTCGACGTCCAGCTGCCTGTGTGTCTGCCTGCTAGGGTCTCGGGGTTTTTGTAGGTACAGGATGGGGGCCTGGCAGGCCAGGGTGGTCTTGGGAAATACAACAGTTGGACTGAAAGGCAAGAGTGCCTGTCTTCACCTAGGTCCATGAGGAGAAGCCTGGGGATGAAGCCCTTGCCAGTGACCCACCCTTATCCTCTACCCAGCACTTCCCTGCTTCCCTCCTGTATCAGTTTGATTTTAATTATATCATTTTATTTGTGTTTACATTTAAACTGTTAAACATATTTGAACCTCAAGTTCTTGATTTATTTCAAATATATTGGCCTCTAGGTACTAAAGATAAGGAAGTAAAAACATCTTTCTCTTTTTCAGCCATCTTTCTTTTTTCCTTTCCTTGTTAGTTATATTATTTCTACTTCATCAGAGTTTATATGGCTACTATTTGTTGTGGAACATCATCTCCTTGTTTGTTACGTCCTAATTCCTAAAGACAAGCAGATAATTTCTCACTGCCAGTTATTTTGCCTTTAAATATTTTCTTGTTTTTTTCCCAGTAAATTATGTAAAAATGGCCTGTAGAAATAATGTCCTTTCTTCTTAGATATTTAAAACTAATTTCTCTTAACATTACACTCTACCAATAGTAATTTGCTACACTATATTTTTAAACTTCACTCTCTTTATTGATACATTAGGCAGTTTCCCTACTATCTTTTAATGTTAAATGTTGACTTGGGAAATTATTTATGCTATTTTATATGTTGTCTGGTAAAATGATTTTGTTTTTTGTTTGGCTGTCAAAATACTTTTTTATTTACCAGTAGATACTAATTTATTTTTAAGGATATTATTTCAAGCTGGTCCTCTGGGTTAATAGTCTCTGAAATATGGTGTACTTAATATGTAGATTAAAATATTTATTTTAATTTCAGAAATAAAAGTGTATTTTAAAATTTTATATCCTATTCTATTATTTAAATTTTATTGTATAAGGACTTTAATTGTGTACATATTCAATATCCTTTCCTATCTATATATCACTTCCTCTCTTATTTATATTATTTTTCCTTTTTAAGATTATTTAACTTATTTAGTATTCATTACCATTTCATTTCTGTTTTCCAAATTTTTCATTATGATTTTAACATTGTCTATCTTCCTTGGTGTCTTTCTTATTTACTTTTTATCAGTAACATTTTTCTGTTTTCCACATCTTTTCTCTCCCTTGACAACCCAGGAATCCAGTTGTAATATTCTTCTGGTGTCTTTCATCTTTTATAAAAGATCTTAAATTTCTGGTGTGTATTCTTATTTCACAGATGTGATTGTTTTTTTTTTTTTTTTGTATTTCATTCATGGCCAAGCAGTCAGTTTGAATTGTCCTTTATTTAAATATATATATATATATATGTGTGTGTGTGTGTGTATATATGTGTATATATATATATGTCTATACATATATGTATATATGTATTTTCCTGGAGATTGTTTTCTCATTTGATATTTGTTTTTTATATCTCATCTGTGTTCAACTCATAACGTTTTTATATTATCCTTTGCTGCTTCTTTCCACTTTTTTTAAAAATAATTTTTAAAGGGTATCTGTTCTTCCTGGGCTAAGCTATTTGAAACCAATTCCTACCAACCAAAGACAATTAGCAGCCAGAATTTATTAAAAAGACAAACAAACAAACAGAAAAATATCTCTTCCTTGCCACTCCAGGGACATACAACTTTGTTCAAGTAGAGATTGTCTTTGTAATTTTTTTCATTAGCTACAATTCCTCTGATTATTGAAATTTAACTTAGTGTAAGGAAGATTTTAATCCCAGAACAATCATTTTGCCCTTATCCTTTTGTGATGGTTGTTTTTAAGTGTCAACCTGACTGAATTAAGGAGTACTAGAGAACTGGTAAAGTATTACTCCTGGGTTAACCTGTGAGGGTATTTCTAGTGGAGACTGGTGTTTGAATCAGTGGACTCGATGGGGAAGATCCACCTTTAATGTGAATGGGCACCATCCAACACCCTGGGGCTCCGGATAGAACAAAAAAAGACAGAAAAAAGGGCAATGTTCTCATTCTCCTGGAACTGGAACAGTTCTCCTGCCCTTGGACATTAGAACTCCAGGCTCTCTGGCCTATGGACTCTAGGACTTAACACCAGCGGCCTCCAGTTTCTCACACTGAGAATTATATCAGCTTCTCTTTTCCTGAGGTTTCAAACTTGGACTGAGCCATGTTACCTATTGGCATCCCGGGGTCTACAGGTTACAGACAGCATGTGATGGGACTTCTCAGTCTCCATAATGTTGTGAGCCAATTTTCCTGGTTAATTTCTTCTCATATATATCTATATCTATATCATCTATTAGTTTTGTCTCTCTGGAGAACCCTGACTAGTATGTCTTTCAAACAAGTAATTTAGATTTTTCGTCTCCAATGAATTTTCCTTCTCCAAGAAATATGTTGCTAGGTATCTCTGAAATCCACAATTGCAGCAATTCTCTTTTTTGGCTTGCTTCAGCCTCCATATACAACTGCTCATCCCCCATTCCTTCATGCAGATTTCCATCCCTTTTGTAATTTTGTGGTTTCATTGTCTCTTAATATCTTTGTGTGTTTTTCTAGTTTCCCTTGCTGCTCTGGGGTGATTTTGAGAAAGATAATGAGGTAATGTTATCTTTTGCTTCTGCATTTTCAACATAGATGTCTTTTTAAAATCACTATTATTATTTATATTTCATTTGTTAAATACTTAGTATGCCACATGACACTAGAATATTTAATTATTTATTGTCTTAGATAGCAAGCTTCTAAAGGCAGTTGTGCTTTTTCTTTTTTTTTTTTAAATGCTGTGAAGTACTTAGCGTAGTGTCCTACACACAGAAGGGTGTTGATATTGGAACATAAAATCACTAGTTTTGGAGAACACAGACGAATTGGTTCTGTAAATAAATAGTTTTGGTAATTCAAGTTTAGTCTTGGAAAACCTAAAGTTTTACAAAAGAAGAAAATTGACTGTAGGTCTTAGGTTTTTTGCACTATTAAGGTGAGATTTGTAAAGTAAGCATGCATTTTGGTTTGAAATCAATGAAAAGAAAGAATAACATTCAAGCTAATTGAATTGAATGTCTTGTACTATATCTGATCTTGTTTGAAAACGGATGGAGTGAGGTGGACCAGGACTAATCTGACTTTTGATCTGGGTTGAAATTAATTCAATTTACATTACAGAAAAGAAAAATATATTACATTCAACAAATCAAATTAAATAAATTTTTCTCAATTAAACTGATTTGTTTGGATTAGCATAATTTACTATACTTTGACCTGATTGAATTCAACTGAAAAAATATAATGGAATATGTGGAAGAAATGTTCTGAATTTAGCAATAGTTCATAAAATAAGCCTTGTTTGAGATCAGCATTTCCCAACCTTTTTGGCACCAGAAACTGGTTTCATGGAAGACAACTTTTCTACAGATGAGACTGTGGATGAGACTGTTCCACCTCAGATCATTAGGTCTTAGATTCTCATGAGAGTGCAACCTAGATCTCGCACATGTACAGTTCACAGTAGGGTTTGCACTCCTATGAGAATCTAATTTTGCTGCGGATCTGGCAAGAGGTGGACCTCAGGCGGTGATACTCGCTGGATGGCCACTCACCTCCAGCTGTTTCAGCCTGGTTACTCAGAAGCCACGGGTATAGGTCTGCAGCCCAGGGGTTGGGGACCATTGTTTTAGATTATGTAATATGCCCTGGATTGAATTAAAAGGCTTATCTTTTTTAGATAGAATTTAACAGAACACCCTTTATTACAGAACTATGCTGAATAAATGCCACTAAATATAAAATTTAAAAACAATTCAAACATTTTTGTGAAGAATACTTATTCTCACTAATTTTATTTTCTCTTTCTCTTGTTAACCTCAACACATGTCCTTTGTTTTGTTTTAGTTTTTGTTTAATTTTTCTGATCTGCTTTTCTGGCATTATTACCCTTCATGAATAGATTGCGTATTTATAAGAGAAACCTACATTTTTATTTCTCTTGATCTCTGTTTCACATAGAATGCAGTCATACTATGCATAACAGAATTTCAGTCAAGGATTTACCACATATATGACGGTGGTCCCATAAGAATTTATAACAAATCTTAAAAATTCCTGTTGCCTAGCAATGTCACAGCTGTCAGAAATTCATAGTGCCATTCATTATTCACATATTTGTGGTGATGCTCGTGTAAACAAGCCTACTATGCTGCCAGTTGTATAAAAGTGTCTTGTAATGTCCTAGGCCTTCACATTCATTCAGCCCTCACTCATTCAGCCCTCACTCATCCACTAACCCAGAGCAACTGCCAGTCCTGTAATCTCCATTCATGGTAAGTGTTTTATACAGATGTACAATTTTTAAAATTATTTTTATCATATTTTTACTGTACCTTTTCTGTATGTAGATACACAGATATTAACCATGTTGTTATAAATGCCTACAATATTCCATACAGTAATATGCTGTACAGGTGTGTGGCCTAGGAACAATAGGCTCTGCCAAATAGCCTAGATGTGTAGTTGGCTGTATCATCTAGGTTTATGGAAGTAACATTCTATGATGTTTGCACAATGACTAAATTGCCTAACAATTCATTTCTTAGGACATATCCTTGTCTTTAAGAGACACGTGATTGCATTTGACTATTCTTTTTCCTTAGGAAACTACCTCCCTATGGAAATATAAATAATTGAAATAATATTTAAAAGATATCCTCTATATAACAATTTAAAGAATTTTGCCAATCCATGACACAGTCTATATATCATTGTATTAAGACCTCTAGAAGTCAATATTAACTCAATTGCTGTGGAAATGTTATGTTCAGGTAACAACAGCAACAACAATAAGACAGGCTGATTCATTTTGAAAGGCAAAGACAACAGGAAGTTTGGTTCATGGAGAGTCTAAGCTTTGAATAATTGAAATGATCTAAACAGATAAGCAAATAAAATACAGAAAACTGCAATAAAAGGTAGAATTCTTCTTGAAATTGAGATTCCTTGGAACAGTACAAAGTATAAATATAACATCTAAACCTGTAATTTTGACATTCAGTCACTTTTTTTATATTGTCTGTTGTAAGAAAATATTTTTCTTTTTTTTCTGCAGAGTTTTATATGAGAGACCTCATCTATCAATGTGACAATCTAAAAATAATATATTTCAGACTTGTAAAATTTTCACTGCTAATTAAATAAGACATATCCTACAAACAAAGGGATTTATCTTTTAAATCTGAATGTTGATCAAATAATAAAATAACAGTTGATTTTTTATTAAAAGTCTATTCCTATGTTTTAGGGAATATAGAATTTTCCTTGTCTTCATAATAAAATACCAATTATATGAATGTCTTCAATCAACAAAATGAAATCATTTATTTTAAATAAGCAGCCCTTGCATTTAAATTATGATCTACTATTTTACGTTCTGTAACACTACAAATTTTCCACTTTTCCCATTTAAGAGCCAAGTATATTAAAGGCTGCTTTTTCTCCATGGCATCACTTTTTCCCCCTTTGGTGAAGTAGACACAAATTAGTCTAAATGATCATTAATGCTCACTAAAAAAATACAGATACCTGGTTTTGTGTGGACTGACAAACTAAAAACATTTTGAGTAGAACCTGGGTATCTAAGTTTGTAACTACCTTTTATGCACATTACAGTGTGAGAATGTCTGCATCACTATTTCCTATGCATCATTATAGGGAAGATTTTAACTATTCTGAGATCCTAAATGAGACAGAGGGAAGAATATTACACTCAGAGCTAAAAGGCTTGAGTTAGAAATCAGGCTACGCTATTGACAAGATGTATACCTTTAGGCAACTTGAACTCTCTAATTCCATTTCCTTCACTATAAAATACAGTAATACCAGCTTTAAACCCACATTTGAACAATTAAGTTAAATGACTTAGATAAAATGCCACGAACAGTGTAGACAGTGAACAAATGTTAATGAATCTGAATAATCAAACTGCTTCAGTGAATGTAACATTCACTCTAAGTAGAAAAATCTGTTCCATTGATGAAGTGATTTCTTGAGTTATAAGTTTTCCAGAGTACTCATGCTATTAATTTTATTCTAGTTACAGATTATGGAAACTTGCTTCTTTTTCTTTAACTCACTGACTTAGAAGAATTAATCCTCATCCGTATGACAGCATACTAATTCCCATTACAGGAATATTATGCTTGGGGCTTCTCCTTCTATATATTATTCTATTATATAATATGATGTGTTTGATATCTTTTTGTCCTGGTTTTTAACCACAAATTTTTGCTGAAAGAGTTTCATATGTTTTTGTGTGCTTACTTTTAACTAAAATTAAGAAGAACTATGAGGTGTAGAAATGAAAGTTAGGAAGAAGCTCTCTCTTCATCATGCACTTTAGGGTTTGCCTACTTTATTATTGGGACCTTACCTGATGTCAACATAGATGTAAAATGGAAGTGTATTTTAGCGTTTCAATTACTTTTCAATGGCCCAGGCCAGTAATTCTTTGGGAGGATTTTAGATAAATATCAATTCTTAGTTATTTTATTTCTTTGAAGTAATTGAGATTTTAACTTCCATTATATTGCATTGATTACAGTTAATCAAGAGGTCTTTGGCTAACAACTACTGTGCGAACAACTCTCCATTAAGCCATGTTTTGAATATAGTTTTCAAAGGCTTCATTTCTTCCCGAAAGGAATCAAGTTTGTTAGAAAGTACTTACATAAACCAAGTAACAGAGCAGCATACGCACCACTATAAAGAATTAATTATTTGTATGGTATAGACAAAACATTAGTTATAAGTTAAGTGTTATATCTGAGTACATAAAGTAGGGAGACAAATGGAATCTCTGATTACTGAAAATAATCTAACTTTCACAAAATAGCTACTATTTGGAGAGAATTTCATCTCATGTTTTAAAAAATAGTTTATTGGATAATAAAAGGATAGACTGGTTTGATTAGAGCTTTTTCTTTTTTAACCAGAGCTTTCCAAATCTCTGCAATATTGAAGTAGTCATTGTTCTTGGTACTTTGTTGGGGTGTGTGTGTGTGTGTGTGTGTGTGTGTGTGTGTGATCTGCCTAGAAAGTGACTTGTTTTGCAGCCAGGAGTGTTTTCCATTGATCTAGAAAGAATGAGACTATTTGCTTAGGTCACATTGTTATGTAGTTCCAGTTTATTCAGTGATAAATTCAAACCTACTCAGGTCAACATATGGAATAGACCAAGAATCAGCAAACTTTTTCTGTAAAGGGCAAGGTAGAATATATTTCAGTCATGTAAGCTATGCAATTTTCATCACAGTTATTAATCTCTGCTATTTTAGCACAAAAGTAGTTATAGACAATACACAAACCAACATACATGCATTCATGGGTGTGTTCCAATATCACTTTTTTGCATAATGAGGCAGAAGTCCAGATTTAGTCCTTGGATCAATATTTACGGACTCCTGGCATAGATATATACTGTGCCAATAAACTTTATACACATGAAGAATTTTTTACTGTGTATCATGTCCCAAAAAGGAAAAAAATGGGACAAATTCTCATTCTTCTACTGTGTGCCAAGCATGGTATTGTAGTCTTTATCTTATAACATTTATTTACAGTGAACTGGATCTTCACCTGTGACCGCAAGTATCCAAGATGATCTTGATGTCCCTTACCTGCTCACACTCACACACTCGTGTTTTCTCTTCTATGTTGAATTAGGACTAGCTCGTAATGAATAGGATATTGCAAAAATGATGTTTCGTGACTTCTTTGGATGGATCATTTTAGGAAATGGAGGTTTCTAACTTGAATTCAGATATTTATATCACTGGTCAACATTTTGCTTGCAACCTCATGAGAGAACCTGACCCAGAACCACTCAGCTGAGTCACTATTTTCTCAATTTTTTTTTTTTTTTTTTGTTTAAAGAACAGGTATCACTCTCACCCAGGCTGGAGGGGCAGTGGCATGATCATAGCTCACTGTAACCTTGAACTCCTGGACTCAAGTGATCCTCCTGCATCAACCTCCCTGATAGCTAGGACTACAGATGTGTTAGTAGTCCTGTAAGCCTGGTTAGATTTCTTAATTATGGATATATGACATTACATAAGATACTGTTTTAAATTACTGTTTTGGTATTTTTTTTTGAGCAATGATAAGTAGTATACCATGTTATAGATGAGAGAAGAGCAAATATTTTCTGTAAAGAAGCAGAGAGCAAATATCTAGGATTTTTTTGACTCTATGGTCTCTGTTGCAACCATTCAACTCTGTCATTGTGCAAAAGTATCCATAAGCAGCATTTAAATGAGTAGGCAAAGATGCTTAATAAAATTTTATTTACGAACAAAACAGATGATGGGTCAGAATTGGCTTGTGGGACAAAGTTTTCTGACCTCTATTATAGTCGACAAAAACCAGGTTAAATGACATCACAAAAATGGTAATCAGTTTACTTATTTAATGGGATCATCAAATTAGGGAGTCATAAGGACAGATGACTTTCTTTCAATTTTTTTGGATATTTTAGTTTTCTTTATGTTGACCCATATTATTGTTTCCTTATATAGTTGCACAGTACTTAAGTGTAGAGAAATTTTGTAGCCTTAAACATCCCACTGAAAGTGAAGACTCTATGATTTTTTCATTGCCTCCTCTGCAACTCTTCTAAAATTATCTTTTGAAAGTCCTTGACTTCAATCAGAGAAAAAAATAAAAAATGATGGAATAAAGATACCACGGAATAATTCACATTAGAAAATGTAATGGATCTTGTTTTCTGCCAGGAAGAGAAAGAAGTTCTCATACTCATATCTACTGTTCAATTGCAGAAGAAACTTCTCATAAACACCCCGAACTACATGGTTATTTATGACACCAAGAAACTAATGTTAAAATTTGTGAAGCTCTGCTCTCATTAAGATAATCTCTACTGACAATGTCTATTTAATAAGCAAAACAATAATTTTAAAGGAAAAAATCTAACAGAGTTGTAGAAAGATCTGCTGATAAATTAATTTTACAGAGTTTTATTTTACTTTAAGTTCTGGGACACATGTGCAGAACATGCAGTTTTGTTACATAGGTATACATATGCCATGGTAGTTTGCTGCAACCATCAACTTGTCATCTAGGTTTTAAGCCCCACGTACATTAGCTATTTGACCTAATGCTCATCTAACATTTGCCTTCCACCCACCGAAGGCCTCTGTGTGTGATGTTCCCCTCCCTGTGTCCACGTGTTCTCATTGTTCAACTCCAACTTATGAGTGAGAACATGCAGCATTTGGTTTTCTGTTCCTGTGTTAGTTTGCTGAGAATGATGGTTCACAGCTTCATCCATGTTCCTGCAAAGAACATGAACTCATTCTTTTTTTATGGCTGCATAGCATTCCATGGTGTATATGTGCCACATTTTCTTTATCCAGTCTATCATTTGGGTTGGTTCCAAGTCTTTGTTACTGTGAATAGCACTGCAATAAACATACGTGTGCATGTGTCTTTACAGTAGAATGATTTATAATCCTTTGGGTATATACTTAGTAATGGGATTGCTGAGTCAAATGGTATTTCTGGTTCTAGATCTGTGAAGAATCACCGCACTGTCTTCCGCAATGGTTGAACTAATTTACACTCCCACCAACAGAGTAAAAGCAATTCCTATTTCTCCACATCCTCTCCAGCATCTGTTGTTTCCTGACTTTTTAATGATCACTCTTCTAACTGGCGTGAGATAGTATCCCATTGTGGTTTTGATTTTTATTTCTCTAATGAAAAGTGATGATGAGCTTTTTTCATATGTTTTTTGGCCACAAAAATATCATCTTTTGAGAAGTGTCTGTTCATATTCTGAACCCACTTTTTGATGCAGTTTTTTTTTTGTAAATTTGTTTAAGTTACTTGTAGATTCTGTATATTAGCCCTTTGTCAGACGGATATATTGCAAAAATTTTCTCCCATGCTCTAGGTTGCGTTTTCACTCTGATGTTAGTTTCTTTTGCTGTGCAGAAGCACTTTAGTTTAATTAGATCCCATTTGTCAATTTTGGCTTTTATTGCAATTGCTTTTGATGTTTTAGTCATGAAGTTGTTGCCCATGCCTGTGTGCTGAATGATGCTGCCTAGGTTTTATTCTAGGGTTCTTCTGGTTTTAGGTCTTACGTTTATGTCTTTAAACAAACTTGAGTTAATTTTTGTATAAAAATTAACTTATACCTTATACCTTTATGGCAACATAAAAGTCTTCAATAAATGTATTTTGACAGAGTAGGAAAAGGAATACCACCTGAATCTCACATACAAAATAATCAAAGCACCAATTTTGTCTATGTATGTAGGTATGCATTTAGGTATGTATGTATCTATCTATCTGTGCACATTCAACTATCTTTTCTGTACATTTTTATGTTATTGAAAAATATCCAGAGGAAAGAAATGTGTCTAGGGATGTTGACAGTCTAAAAAGAAGAGCTTCTGTACACCGATCTTATTGCTACACTTGCTACTCTTTCAAGAGGATTTGCAACGTGGTTTTCATTTCATACTGATTGATTTTAGATGAGTTTACATAATTATTATGATTGGTTTCTTGTTTGTTTATCCTTTTTAGACACTTTTTCATATACCCCTTCATTTTCTTATTTTATATTTATTGTATTACCAACTATGCACATTATGTGAAAGAATTTTTAAAATACAAATTATTGAATATGTGCGTAAGATATGATAATAATAAAAAAGTTACTGAGCTGAGCACAATGACACAAGCCTGTAGTCCCTGCTACTGGGTAGGCTCAAATGAGAGGCTCCCTTGATCACAGGATTTTGAGGCCAGCCTGGGTAACATAGAGAGAACTTGCCTCAAAAATAACGGTAACAACATAATACAAGGTATTGAATAAAAAGATAGCAGAGTAGAAAGATTAACGGTGGAAAAGGAGGATGAAGAAAAAGGAGGAGGGGAAGGGAAGGGAGAGGTAGAGGTGAAAGGAAGAGAAGAGGGGAAGAAGAAGAAAGTACATGGTAGTTACTTTCTCCAAGCTCTGATACTGCAGACAAGAAATAAAGTGTTTGTCCACATTAAATAAATTAGTCAATTAGTGAAGCGGAACATGCATGTCTTGGATTTACTTCAAATACATTATTAATATTAATAAAAAAAGACTTGCTTAATTCTACATATTAAATCTAGTTAGTGGCCTTCACATTTTTCATGAGTGCTGTTAGCTGCTGCCTATAACTGAGCCCCTTATCCCACCTGGTTCTGTATTAAGTATATTTAGCAGGTCTCCTTTTCTTATGTTTTTCACTTCTTTAATATCTGACCTTGTCTTTTGGTCATTTAATTTCCCACCATATGGAAGAAATCATAAAATGTATCTTAAAATTTGTTTAGAATGTTCTAAATAAAATGTCATGTCATGTATCACTTCCCCAAATGTTTGGAAATTTCATATGCATACACATACACATATATATATATATATATTTAGAGGTATAGTGATGTATTTGTTTGTTTGTATTTTATTTACTTAATTTCCCTTGTGATAGGCAGAAAGATCAAAGAATTTGTCAGGACCTTCTCCCATGGGTCTGAATCTTTGAAATCAGAACTTCTACAAATATGAAGCAGTTTCAACTGCTCCATAATATACCAGGAAGATGATATTAATGTTTAATCACTTTGAAAGAGCTATGTAAACTGTCATTAATTTATGTAGATAGCTCTAAGTTAAACAGTGCCAGAAAATATGTTTTTATAAATTATTTTCATTCAATGAGCTATTTTCCCTATTTTTTTACTTTTATGTTGATAAACAGGTACTTTACACTGCATGTTATTGAGTATCAAAATGAATATTTGATGGTTGTGAAGTCACATTATCCTTATGGAGTCATTTTATCTTTAGATTTTATTGATGATAGTAAAAACATGATTAATGATTTTAAAGTCTTACAGATGCCAGAGAAAGCAAGCTTGTATTTCTAAATCTCTAATGCTTGAACATTAGCACTTGGAGTTTCATGTCTTTTCTGTTCATTATATACTTTCTCCCCCTTTAAAAGAGGCTAGATTGCTCTCTTACCAGTTCCATTTCAGCCAAGTAATTGGCCACTCTTTAATTTCTTTTCACTGAGCCAGCTTTGTTGCACAGTCTTCTATTTAGCTTGAATCTAGAATTAAGAGCTGGTCATTCCAGAAACTGATTATAGCACATCAGACTTGGCAATTAGATTATTGTATTTCTCTACTAAAAAGGATTTATAGATAGTTGGTATCATCTTCAAATTATACACTGACTTAAATTTTATTTAGTAGCTGATACTACTCAACAAATATTCATTAAATTTCTAGTATGTGCAGATTTTTTTAGTCACAAGGGATATGAAGATAACTAGATAACTAAAGCATGGACTCTATGAGTTAAGTAATTAATAGTCTAATTCAGAAGACTAAATCCTGAACCAAGGCCTTCGGGACGCTTCCTACCGAATTTTTTTTTTTTTTTTTTTTTGAGACAAAGTCTCACTTTGTTGCCCAGGCTGAATTGCAGTCGCACCATCTCAGCTCACTGCAACCTCTGCCTCCCAGATTCTAGCAATTCTCCTGCCTCAGCCTCCCAAGTAGCTGGGACTACAGGTGCACCACCACACCCAGCTAATTTTTGTATTTTTAGTAGAGATGGATTTTACCATGTTGGCCAGGATAGTCTGGAACTCCTGACTTCAGGTGATCCATCCACCTCGGCCTCCTAACTGACAATGTTTCTGTCAAAAAGTACTATTGAAACATTTACTATCTAGACATTTAAATAAAATGTTTGCTGACTCTTTCTCTATTGGTTACATTGGTTTGAAAAGGTTGAATATATTCATCTACTTTAGTATGTATTTTTTCATGTTAATGTTTAGGAATGATTGATATAAATTATACATACAAACTATATATATGCACATATATATATTCTCCACACACATATTTCTGTGTATACGTATGCATATATTTTTCCTAATTATAACTTAAACTTTGGAAAAATGTCTCAATGCTGGATTTCTAGCAAAAGAGCTTAGTTACCTTAATTGGACTCGGACAAAAATGTCTTAGGCTGATTGACTGTAAAGATCTCCACATAACCAGATCACTTTTCAGGCTTTTTTTTTTTTTTTTTTTTGACAAAGTCTCGCCCTGTCGCCCAGGCTGGACTGCAATGTGCAATGGCGCAATCTCGGCTCACTGCAAACTCCACCTCCCTGGGTTCAAGCGATTCTCCTGCCTCAGCCTACCGAGTAGCTGGGATTACAGGCGCCCACCACCACGCCCAGCTAATCTTTGTATTTTTAGTAGAGACAGGGTTTCACCATGTTGGCCAGGTTGTTCTCGAACTCCTGACCTCAGGTGATCCACCCTCCTCAGCCTCCCAGTGTTGGGATTACAGGCGTGAGCCACTGCACCTGGCCTCTTTTTAGTCTTCTTAATCACAAAACAATTATTTTTCCCCAACACGAGCATAGGAATTGAAAGGTGCAGGAGAAGAAAAAGGTACCATTTAAGAGGCTTTATCAGACAGATTATTCTGCCCTGTAAGTATATTCTAATTTTTTTTCTGATGGATTATTAATTTGTTGATTATTGCCAAAGTAGTCATTCATTTCGTTTTGTTTTGTGTTATGTTTTATTTATGCATGGGACTGGCTCATAGTCAATGCTCTGTCAACATTTGTTGAATTTACTTTGTAGTCTCTCTAGTGGCATTTTTTTTCCAACTTTTAAGTTCAGGGGTACATGTGCAAGTTTGTTTTATAGGTAAATTACATGTCACAGGGGTTCGGTGTACAGATTAGTTCATCATCCAGGTAATAAGCATAGTACCTAATAGATAGTTTTAAGATCCTTACCCTCCTCCCACTCTCCACACTCAAGTAAGTCCTGGTGTCTCTTTTACCTTCTTTATGTCCCTGTGTACTCAGTGTTTAACTCCCACTTATAAGTGACAACAGGTGGTGTTTCAGTTTCTGTTCCTCTGTTAGTTTGTTTAGGATAATGCTCTCCGGATCCATTTATGTTGATACAAAGACATGATCTCATTCTTTATCATGGCTGCATAGTATTCAATCGTGTATATGTACCACATTTTCTTTATCCAGTCTATCGTTGATGGGCATCTAGGTTGATTCTGTGTCCTTGCTATTGTTAATAGTGCTGCAATGAACATATGTATGTGTGTGTCTTTATGACAGAATGATTTATATTCCCTTGGATATATACTCAATATAAGATTGCTGGGTCAAATGGTGTTTCAGTTTTAAGTTCTTTGAGAAATCACCAAACCACATTTCACAATGATTGAAGTAATTTACATTCCCACCAGAAGTGCATAAGTGTTCCCTTTTCTCCACAGTCTCACCGGCATTTGTTATTTTTGTTTACTTTTTCATAATAGCCATTCTGACTGGTGTGAGATGGTATCTGGTTGTGGTTTTCATATTCATTTCTCTAAAGTTTAGTGATGTTGAACATTTTGATATGCTTATAGATCATGTGTATGTTTTCTTTAGAAAAGTATTTGTTCATGCCTTTTGCCCACTTTTTATGTTTTCTTTTCTGGTAAACTTGTTAAAGTTCTTTATAGAGGCTGGATATTAGGCCTTTGTTAGATGCATAGATTGCAAAATTTTTCTCCCATTCTGTAGGTTGTTTTTATTACCCTGTTGATTGTTTCTTTTGTTGTGCAGAGGCTCTTAAATTTAACTAGATCATATTTGTCAATTTTTGCTTTTGTTGTAATTGCTTTTGACATCTTTGTCGTGAAATTTTTGCCAGTTCCTATATTCAGAATTATATTACCTAGGTGGTCTTCTTAGATATTCATAGTTCTGAGGTTTACATTTAAATCTTTAATCTATCTTGAGTTGATTTTTATATATTATGTAAGGAAGGAGTCCAGTGTCAATATTCTGCATATGGCTAGCCAGTTATCTCATCACCATTGATTTAACAGGAAGTCCTTTCCACATTGCTTGTTTTTGACAGCTTTGTTGAAGATCAGATGGTTGTAGGTATCTGGCCCTATTTCTGAGTAGCCCCTTTTTAAAATGTTGATTTTAAAGTCAAGGTGAATTGGAGCAATCAGTCCTTCAGGTATGCTAAATATTTTGATCTATGTGTTGCAAAGAAGTTCTTTAATGTCAATGTTCTGTGTTTTTTCTAATTCTGCAAAGAATGCCATTGGTAGTTTGATAATTTGATAGGAATAAAATTGAATCTGTAAATTGCTTTGGGCAGAATAGCTATTTTAACAATATTGATTCTTCCCATCCATGAGCATGGAATGTTTTCTCCATTCATTTGTGCAATCTGTGATTTCTTTGAACAGCATTTTATAATTCATGTTGTAGAGATCTTTCATCTCCCTGGCTAGCTGTCTTCCTAGATATTTTCTTCTTTTTTGTGGCTCCTGTGAATGGGATTGGGTTACTGATTTCGCTCTCACCTAGGATGTTGTTGATGTATAGAAATGGTACTGATTTTTGTTCATTGAGTTTGTATCCTAAAACTGCTGAAGATGTTTATCAGATCAAGGAACTATTGGACAGACACTAAGGGGTTTTCTAGGTATAAAATCATATTGATCATATTGTCTACAAAAAGAGATATTGGACTTCCTCTCTTCCTATTTGGATGCCTTTTATTTCTTTCTCTTGCCTGATTGATCTGGCTAGGATTTCCAGAACAATGTTGAATAGAAATGGTGAGACAGAGCATCTTTGTCTTGTTCTTGTTTTCAAGGGGAATGCTTCCAGCTTTTGCTCATTCAGTATGATGTTGTCTGGGGGTTTTTTACAGATGGCTTTTATATTTTGAAGTATGTTCTTTCAATCCCTAGTTTGTTGAGGGTTTTGAACACAAAAGGATGCTGAATTCTATCAAAAGCTTTTTTATTCCATACATTAGAGCAAACATGTTTTAGGTATGTTTATATATATATAATATATATATTATATATAGTATTAATATATATATAATATATATATTATATATTTATTCCAGACTCACATAAACATAGCACAGACCAATGATTGATTACTAGATATTTAGTTAGAAGTAAATATTAATTGAAACCCATCTACCAAGTTCAGAAATAGTATGTGAAAATATACATCTAGGATCCAGGAAAAATAATATTTTACTTAACAAGTCATTCCTTTGTACATGTGTTTTTTACATGGGTTTATAAAAATCATTAAGCTCTTCTAAAAACTAAGCCATAAATCTAATACTAAACATTAAGGATCAGTGGAATTAACCAGTGTCTGCATATCTGTTTTGATACTCACTGGGTGGTTAAGAAACTGAATAAGCAAACCAAGGAGCCCAAATAGAAAATCTACTGAAATTGAATTTCTTCATTGGAATCAAATTTAACATATAACATATTTATCCAAGTTTGCTCTTGCATTTGGCTTTTATTCCTTTTACTAGCCCATCTTTTACAAAAGTACATTATTGACAGAAGGCAGCTCTTTTCCCTAGTGCATGAAGCACTTTTTATTTCTCTAAAATAAAAGGTGATAACTGTGACTGTGGAGAAAGGCAGTCACTACTAAACCCAAGGTACCAAGTAAGGAAGGCAAGCAGGGAAGAAATGTGCTACCTACGATTCTCTCCTCCTGTCCCCTCATCTGTCGGTGTCTGAAGTATTTCCAGTATCCTAACTGGTGCCTTGTTTCTTATTGCCACACAGATGATTCTTAGCATGGCAGCCAGACTAAGCCATTCTAGAGAGAAGTCAAACCATAGTACTTCTCTTCCTAAAGCCTTGCAATGGCGTTCTATAAAGGCCGAAGTTCTTCCAATGGTTTAGAAAGTCTGGATTAATTTCTCTTTTTCCCCTGACTCCCCATCTCCTCACATGCACTTTGTTTTAGGCTCTCACATCCTAGTACTCTCCTCTGGCTCACTCCACTGTGGTCTCACTCCTGACTGTACCTTTAAATTTGGACTTGTTTCTCCCTCAGGGCTTTTGCTCAACTGCACTCACATAACAACATGTACTTGGCTTCCTTTCTCACCTCTTTCAAATTTTCCTTCAAGTCCAGTCTTCTCATTGAAGCCAGACCTGATTATCTGTTTAATATTTCAATGCACACTCATCTTGAGCCCAGTCTCTGGTATCCCAACTTAATTTTCCATTTATTTATTTATTTTTGCACAGCATTTATCACCTCCTACCATCTTACACGTTTCTGATTCATTATGCTTTTTTTTTTCTTTTTTACTGCTGATTGTTTGTTGCTTTCTCCTTGCTAGATTGAGCAGTCTGGAAATCAAGCATCTTTGTTCATTGATGGTACTGAAGCACCAAGAGTGCCAAATAAAAAATTAATAAATACTTGTTGGGAGTAATAAATAAATGCCAAGACTTACTGGTTTTAATTGACCTAAAGAAATGATGTATTTATCCTAATATTAGGAAAAGTAATCACTTAAGTCTAAGCTTATGAGAGGAATTACACCAACTGTGTATAAACAAAAGTATTTGATAATTTTTGCTAAGAATTCAGCATTTTTGTTTAAAGACAGGGTTTGAAAATGGTGGCACTATGTGGATTGTTAGAGTATATATATTGTGTGTACAAATGTATGTAATTCATTAAAGTAATATTTTGTTTTTTTACATCAATAAATTATTTCTGAAATAGTTTCATAGCCCCAGATTCTAAATATGTAATATTAGCTTAAAATGTCATAGTTTGACAAAATTTATGAACAACTAGCTTCACTGCCTACTCCTTCAGTCAGGCAGCATATTTCACTTCATATTCCATTCTTTGTTTTCCAAAGGAATGTGTTAGCAAAGCAAAATGCAGAGTATAACACATGAAAAAGGAAGTTGTAGAGGTTATGAATAGATCCTCACAAACTTTTCTCTCTAAGGAGGAAAAAGATTCTAGCCAAGTCTGCTCATGCTTTTAGAAATAGTTCTGAAAATCTTGGTTTGCTATCTCTTAAGTGGGTGGCTATTTAAGAATTGTTCATTTCTCTTTCTGGCATCAGCTGGCATCAGATTTTTCTTTAGTCATCCACTTAAAACCTTAGTTTGGGATGAGTTGTTATGGTCACAAAATGTATCCTTTTGAGTACTGGAGACCTGGGTTCTAGACCTGGCTCAATTATGTTCTAGCTGAATGATCATAGGCAAATCATTAAATCGAAGTTTCTGATTTCTTCATATACTTATCAATCTGTAATTTTTATCATCTCTGAGGTTAAAATGATATAATATATAAATAAAAAGATTTTAAAGGTATTGTTCAAGTGTTAAATATTTTTACTGTAGAGTATCATTAAAATAACCTAAATTAATAAAATAGAAGGTGAACTGTTGGTTTTACATAGTAATTTCTTCCAATTAATAACAAAAGGTTAAAAAATAAGATGACAATATTTAAAATTATTGATACTTTTCTTTGATTGAAGAACAAATACAGAAGTTTCATGGTTCCTTAAGGTCATTATTATGACTAGCAATATTGTCGACAATGGAAGAAAGCTGTAGAAGAATTAATTAATGTGGAC
Source organism: Pan paniscus (assembly GCF_029289425.2). Classification (NCBI taxonomy): domain Eukaryota; kingdom Metazoa; phylum Chordata; class Mammalia; order Primates; family Hominidae; genus Pan; species Pan paniscus. Next base: position 40,677,278 of record NC_073258.2, on the reverse strand, counting down.
AAGAGATGGCCACATTAATACTCTCAAGGTGGTGTTGAATTTTGTCTAATTCACCATTAACAGAATAATTGCTTTCCAGTGAAATTTGTGTATTCTCTACAGATTGTCATGAGCCTTTCCAAATAGAGATTAAGTTAGAACTGACCTGATGCTGTATTATTGCCAATAATAAAGAATAGTAAGGGTCTTGCCTATCAAATGTACAAAATGATTTAGAAATTAAATATTTTCTATACAGTATAACTCAGAAACAGACTCAAGTTTATATAAATCTGAATTATAATCTATTGCTGATAAGGAATATAATGTAATTGACAAAAAAGCCAACTCTTATATCTATTAGTCAATACATTCTTCCATTGAGAAGTACCATAAGAAGTAAAAATATAATCGAACAATTGTTTCTCAGTTGTGGATTCAGAACTGGGGTGCAATTTTAATATGAAAATTGTTGCTATTAGTGATATGGACAGGAGACAGGGAAATACTGGGTCCAAGAGAGTGGTTCCCCGGCAAAGGCCCCATCCTCAAGCCCGAAGACCTGAGGCCCTAAATGAGGACAGGTATTTCTGCTTTCATGCCCCAAAAGTTGCCTTTTGGCCTGCCACCCCCTCATCCTGCCCCCATATAAACCCGAGACCATAGCAGTCACACACACATGTGGCTGAACGTAGGGACCAGCAGAGCAGCTACTGCAGAGCAACATGGCAGAGAAAGAGAGAAGAGGAGGGATGTCTGGAGGCTAAGGGGAGTTCAGCCAGGGACGGTAGAAGAGTCCAGCTGATGGGTGGCCAGACTCCAGGCGAAGACCACCTTCCCACTCCATCTCCCCTGCTTCTGGCTCCCCATCCATCTCACTGAGAGCCACCTCTACCCCTCAATAAAAACTTGCACTCATTCTTGGAGCCCACATGTGATGCAATTTTTTCCAGTACACTGGGCAAAGACTCCGGCTGTCACACTGGCCTCTTGCCCTTGCAATAAGGCAGAGGGTCCATTGAGCTGATTAACACATAAGCTGTCTAGAGACAGCAAATATGAAAGAACTTGGAAACACACACCCATCTGGGCTTCAGGAGATGCAGACACTCACCCCTAGTTGCTGCTGTGGGGTCAAAGCCCAAAAGCGCTCATGCCAGCCTCTGTACCTGCCCGTCTGCATGATCCCCCTAGGGGTTTGAGCTTCAGGGCAACCAAGCATGCAACACCCTTGTTGCACATCCTGCAAGGGGAATCAGGGAACTCTCCTGTTTCATAAGGAATGTTTAATATTAGGTAATAATAGAATAATAATATTTTTACATACAAGAATGCATGTCATCTATGTTAGTGACTTAGCAGGGATTTTTGGTCCAGTTACTTGAAAATATGTCATGGTCATGTGGTCTCTGGATGGATTGCTATAGTATGACATTACATTTAAAACTAGCTGGTTACCTTTCCAGACACTTTTGATGGAGAAAACAGTAATAAATTGCTGTGAAGAGTGCTAAAATACTGCATTTGACCTAAAAAATAGTTGTTTCTCTAAATTAAAGAAGGGAGATTATTTACAAAGCTAGATAAAATAAGTTTGAAATGAATCCCAACATTTAATGATACTAGCTATTACAAAATAACTCCAACTATTAGTAAGCTTAGTTCAGTTACATTACCTCTTATATCACCTTTGAATTGTTCTTGAAGCATTGCTTATTTTCTGGGCAGCATTGCCAATACAGTTTAGCTAGCTGTGAGGCCTGCCTGTCAACTACTTCCCTTCTGTATTTCTAATGGTTTGGAGAGCAATTACTCCCCAGAGGCTGTAGCATGCCCCGTGCAATATGAGCTGAGCAGTCTGACCAGAAATTCTTATAGGCCTAAGCCTGGGCTCCTGCCAACTCAAACAGTAGGAGGATTCTTGGCTTCTAAAGTAATTTTGGTACACAAAGCCAAGAAAGAGTTTCTGGATGGTTTTAGTTGATTTTAGATTTTAAAAGCCGTGGGTTCCTTGAACAGACCAGGCTACTTTATGAGAAAAAAACTGAAAAGTACTGACTAAAATTGGTCTTTTCTTCATTATCCTAGGTAATCTAGGCTATTGGAGATAGGGAACGTTGAGTCGCAACACTCCTGTTGCTTTAAAATAGGCCGTTTTACCTAATAAGATAGGACTCTATTTTTTCTTTCTTTTTTTTTTGGATACAGTGTCTAGCTCTGTTGCCCAGGCTGGAGTGCAGTGGCATGATCTTGGCTCACTGCAACCTCCACCTCCCAGGTTCAAGCAATTCCTGTGTCTCAGCCTGAGTAGCTGGGGATTCATGCAACTTAATACGACAACTTAGCTAGGAATTTTTCCTCCCAGCCATCAACATTTAACCTTTGTTGCACATAAATGCATGAAATAAATTAGCCACAACTTTTGAAAACATTGCAATAAAATGCATAACTGCAGAGGACAAAACCAGATGAAATGGAAAAATATTTATCTGAAAATAAGTAAATGTGTTTGACCATTTGGTTGGTATATGATGTGCTTTTTCTCTAAAATCATCGACAAGTCAATATTGACTTTAATATTAAATTTACATATTAAAATACGTGAATTTCTATCAAAGATATAAGTAGGTTTATTAAATTATTATCATTTTATTTTAGTATTGCCTTGCTTAAAGTTAGCAACTTAAGATATTATTTAAAGATAATATTGTATACCCTTCATTGAGGAAAAGGAAATTCTATGAGAAAATAAGAAAATAAATACCCTAATTATTTTATTATCTTTTTAATATTATTAATGAAGTCTTATGCAAAGTAAAAGTGAACATACTCATTAATATCTTTCCCAATGAGTCCAATACCTCATAGAATTAAGTAATCTATAATTTAAAAATATCACAAAATATTAGTAGAAAAGTAATTTTTGATTTCATAAAGTTTTGGCACATTGTTGGGAATTAACTAGCATGACTTTTTATAGGTTACATGTTAACAAAATCGGGATTACTGCAAATGAATCATACTTTTAAAAAAAATCCTGGGGTAAATTATATTCTAATGTATATGATTAAGAAAGATATATTTTAAAAACATTTTATTGAAATTTTATTTTATGTGTTACTGTTTTATGCCCAGAGATGACAGTAGTAGCCACAGATAAAAGTTTCCTGCTCTTATATACCCTTTTATTTACAAGAAAGCTTATGTGTATTTCAAACTTATTTACTCTATTATGTGAAAGTCTTCTGGTCTCACACTATTTCTGTATACTGCATTAAGTGATTAAGGACATTGTGCAGAGGAGCATGCTGCTGGCAGATGGAGGGGAAACCACTTCTATCATTAGTCTCCCAGAACATTAGACTATTTTGAAAGATAGTCTACTCAAAGGAAGAATACTTAAACAATTGTTCAGTGACTCTTTGATTAGTACTATTTTTCTATTTGAAGGCTACAATGATTAAAACATTATAAATGTTGCCTTGTAGAAATAGATGGAACTGTTAAGCGATATTGTATACTGCATTCAACTATACTGTGTTCAGTTATCTATCTCTCCTTCAAGTAATCTTTTTGACTTGGATTACATTGACTCTGTTTTCAGAGATAATCTTTATTAGTCTGGGCCATTTATAGTACTCCATCTGTTTCGCCAATGATAGTATGGAAGTCTTGGCTTTAAGCAATCAACATATGGCATTTCCTGGTGATTATTACTGGTCTACAAATTGGCACATAGTCTATGTTAGCTCAGTGAGATTAAAGAAAAGCATTTGTATTCTCTGCTTAAATGAATAGTTGTCTCTCCTCCACTAAAAGTGAAGAGGGAACAGTCATGAGTTGATATGGTTTTGCTGTGTCCCCACTCAAATCTCATCTCGAATTGTAGTTCCCATAATCCCCATGTGTCATGGGAGGGACCAGGTGCGAGGTAATGGAATCATGGGGGTGGTTACTCCATGATGTTCTTGTGATAGTGAGTGAGTTATCATGAGATCTGATAGTTTTATAAGGGGCTTTTCCACCTTTGCCCAGCACTTCTCCTTCCTGCAGCCATGTGAAGAAGAATGTGATTATTTTCCCTTCTGCCATGATTGTAAGTGTCCTGAGGCTTCCTGAGCCATGCTGAACTGAGTCAATTAAATCTCTTTCCTTTATAAATTACCCAGTCTTGGGTATGTCTTTATTAGCAGCATGAGAACCAACTAAAACGTGAGTGAAGCCAGCCTAAAGGAAGAACCAAGATAATCACAGTCTATACTCCCTATTGTTTAATGTCATATTAAATGTGAAAAAAGTTACTTTCTTCAATTTACACTACTTTAAATTGGGTTCTCTATAACTTGAAGCTAAACGTATCTTCAACTGATACAGCCAATAAGAGACAAAGCCTTATTTAAACCCAATTCTCTCTGACTCCAAATCCAATTCTTTTTCATGGTGTTTGAAATAAATGGAATGTATATATTCAGTGACGTTGTAAGTCAACTAATTCTAACCTGATATGCTATAGCTTGCTATGTCTTGTTTTCATGTTCTTCAGATAATTGTCTGATTATTCAGATTTATGAAAAACAGCAACAAATGCACAAACACCTTACCACTCAGAGGATCTAACTAAATTGAGTGGCTTTGGAAAATTTAATCAATATGAAAATTATAACCCAAATTCCAAGTTTACATTTTCATTTTTAAAAATTTTGCTAGTATAAATAATTATACAGATTATTTTTGTTTATTTTGACCACATGTTCTTGCTAGTCCTTTCCCTTTGCATGAATAATGGAGTTGCCAATGTGATTTGGGGTTGTAATGTTTTCCTACAATGATGAAAAACCACCTTTGTATATTTTTTTAGATTTCAAAAGCTATATGTATAGGGGTTAAAGGGAAGAAAGAGGAGCATATAAATAAATTGATTCAAAAGAATTTATTCAACACCTGGTTGTGAGAAATACACTACAGGTACATTAAATATTGTGATTGATTCTGGAAAAGTTGATCGATAAAAAATTTATGGGAAGCAATAATCAGAAAGGAAAAATAAAAGTTAATCTTTTCAAGTTATAGGATCCTTTTCAGCAGAGATAAACAATTTAGAAAGTCATATGATAGATAAGTGTCGGTAAGCATTAATTTCAACAAGGAGAGGGAGAATGTGGTTACTCTGGAGGAAGAAAATGTAGTGTTTGTTCAGTAGAAAGCATGTGTTCAGCCAGTTTAAGGGAATAAGGAAAGTTGAGCAAAACAGAACAGAAGCAAGATATCAATAGAAGGCTGCAAATCATTATTATTTTGGGGACAATTAAAGTCATGTGGGTCAAAAGCAAACGTAGATTTTTCAAAAAGGAAGACTGGGATATACTAGGCCAACATCTTTGTAGTTTTCGTAGTGCTGTGAGTCTGCCATTCACAATAGTGATATGATAATAAAAGAGTTACCTTAAATTGAGTTAATTATTAGAGAGGAGGGAACTAACTTTGGTTAGAGAATGTTAGAAAGGAGTATCTAGAATGAAACTGCATGATGAACAAAAGAGTTCATAATAGAATATCTCATACCGTAGATAAAAAAGATTGAACAGCCTGAACTTTGGGAAAATTCTTATTTACTGCAAATAAGTTTCATTTCCTTCTGTGGTTGTCATAGCAAGTTTAAATAATTAATTAAGTGTTTTTGGATCAATGTTGTCTAAGTTGCCTTTGATATCACCACTGCAGAGAAGGACGCATTCCAAAACCCCCAGGGGATGACACCTGAACCGATAGATAGCACCTAAACCTATATATACTATGTATTCCCTATCCATATGTTTCTATGATAAGATTTAATTTATAAATTATGCATTAAGAAATTAACAACAATAACTAATGATAGAATATAACACTTATAACAATATGCCAGCATCGCTACTCTTGCACTCTGGGGCTATTATTAAGTAAAATAAAGGTCTCTTGAAGACAAGCATTATTATACTGTGACAAGTCAATCCAAAAACTGAGATGGTTACTAAATGACTAAAGGCAAGTAGTATATACAGTGTGGATACACTAAATAAAGGAATAATATTATTTCCTTCATATAGCATTTCAAGCACAAGTAGTCTAGGCTGGTATAATAGCTTCACATGTCTAGAGTTCAGGCTACCTTTTTGATATTCTCTCTTTAATGTGTCACCCATGATCTCAAAAACTTACTCTAGCTCTTGCTATCATACCTGACTTGATAACAATATATTAGCCTCTAGAGGCTCCTACACTGGATTTTAAGGTTATGTGAGGCAATACATTTTCTTTATTGGATTGGGTTATGTTCAGTTGGGTTATGTTCATCCTCATTCTTCTCTCTAAATAACAATCCAGGTATTTCAATCCTTGTATTTATTATAGCATGCTATGATTATTTACTTTGTGACTCAAGATTATGGGCTATAATGAGTCATATTCACTCTTCTTTTTTCCTCCCTTAACACATATTCTGACACAAAGTCGAAGTCTAATGAAAATTATCGAATAAATGAACTAGACGATAAGAATTCAAGGAATTAAACTGCAAATTTCATAAATGTCTATGCCATATTTGTTTTTGAAAGAAAGCATCCTGGAAATACTGGTCTGGAAACCAGAAAGCCAGAATTGAGTTTGGCTTTGTAACTCACTATTTTTTTTTTCTGAAGCCATTTTGTCATGTGTGCTTATGTTTTCACAGCATGAAGCTTTCTAATAGAAATTAGTATTCTTTTCTTCTCTTTCGGTTCTTTACTTATTTCTCCTTATACATGGAAAGGTGACTTTCCAATATATCCAATATAGTGGGTGAACTTGGGAAAGGAAACTAGTAATGAACATGTTCAGTTTTATCCCTTCTTGTATTCACTTTGGGATGTGCCAACATGCAGACTTACGTGTTTAAGTTTCCCTTCTGCTATGCACTATAATACTCTGACCTTTTAGAGTGAATCCTGTAATTGATCTAGCTGTTAGCATATGTGCATAATTATGTGTAATTTAGTGATGAAGTATTAAAAACAGCACTTAGCCATCAACTGAAGTCTTGTCTTCCAATGGCTCTATCAGTAGCTGATGTAACAGTTTTTTCTCCATCCTCTGTATCTTAGTCCACTCAGGCTACCATAACAAAATACCATAAACTGGGTAGCTTATAAGCAACAGAAATTTATTTCTTACAGTCATGGAGGTGAGGAAGTGAAGGATCAAGGTACCTGCACATGTAGTGTCTGGTGAGGGCCCCACATTCTGGTTCATAGACCACAACTTCCAGCTGTGATCTCACATGGTGGAAGGAGCAAGGCTGTTCTCTAGGACCTGTTTACTAAGGGCACTAATCATATTCTCATAACTAAATCACCTCCAAAAATGTCTACCTTCTAATACCATCACATTTGTGGTTAGGTTTTTAACATATTAATTTGGCTGGGTGGGGGTGGGGGAGGGAGGCGTGTTGCAGAGTCATTCAGACCAAAGGACTGTGTTTATATCTTAACAATTTTCTTTCACATAAGAACATTAAAAAGTTTCTCAACAATCTCTAAATCAACAAAATTATCCATGACCTGAGTTCAGAAATTTTAATTGCATGTGCCTGACATTATTTGCCAGGATAATTACATGAATATTACAGATTTCATACTATCATAAAATTATAGTCTAAGTGTCCTTCCAAACATCTGAATTATATAACAGTAGTACAGTATAAGAATATTAGTTATTCAGGTATTCACCAATGTAACTTATCATCAGAGTCATTGGGAGACTTCTAATAACTAAAGAATTATTTAAAATCAATAGAGCTACTCAATCAGACTTTCTGAGAAAAAATAGAAATTCAGTATTCTTGTCTGTTTTTAAGTTATTCAGGTGATTATCACTATCTGCCATTTTACAAAAGTTCAAGAACCACTAATTTAATACCCTATCATGGCCAAAATCGAACACATTTAATGACCAATAATACTTCCAGCACCAGATGACTAGGAGGATTTAGACACTATATGTTGACTTAGTGTACTCCAAACTTTTCTGCAAGAAATAGAAGTGTCCAGTGAGATATTGATTGGTCTCACACATAGCACATGTGTGCAAATACACACACAAACACACATACATCAATTACAGATACTGATACAGTTTGATTCTGTGTCCCCACCCAAATCTCACCTTGAATTGTAATATTCTCCGCAGGTCATGGAAAGGACCCGGTGGGAGGTAACTGAATCATGGGGGTGGGTTTTTTCCTGTGCTGTTCTTGTGATAGTGAATAAGTCTCATGAGATCTGATCATTTTATAAAGGGGAATCCCTGTGCCTGCTGCCATGTAAGACGTCCTTTGTTCTTCCTTCATCTTATGCCATGATTGTGAGGCCTCCCCAGCCATGTGGAACTGTGAGTCCATTAAACCTCTTTTTTTTTTTATTATGAATCTCGGGTATGTCTTTATTAGCAGTTTATTAGCAGTGTGAGAACACACTAATACAGACACCATAGAGATTACTGTAGTGAAACACATTTGGAAATACTAGAGAAAGTCAAAGTTAAAAAGTCGCAAAGATTTAATAGAAATTTAGTATCTTGGAGTACATTGTAATTCTACAAGAGCTGGTAAGGTATCTGTATTTTCCATTTACATTTGATTCTGAACTCCAATATAATTGGACCACATTTTGGGAAATATTGAGTTTATATCTATAAAAATGCACTATTAATTATAAATTTCAATAATATGTATACTATTATATAGCATTATTATTATATTATTTATAAACTACATTCATATTTGCTCAAATTGAATGGCCAAATTAAAATCTTATATTTCTTATTTACATATAACAGTTGTACAAAGTTTGGGGGTACATGTGATACTTTGATACCTGTATACAATATATAATGATCAAATCAGGGTATTTGGGATATCCATAACCTCAAATACTTTTCTTTGTGTTGGGAACATTATAATTCTTTTTCTTTAGCTATTTTGAAATATCTTATTTCAAATAGCTAAGGGAAAATTAGCTATTTTGAAATAAATTATTGTTAATTATAATTTCCCTACTGTACTATCAAATACTAGAACTTATTCCTTCTATCCAACCATATTACTGTATCATGTAATCAAATTCTCTTCACTCCCTTCTCCTGCCTTCACATCCCAGCCTTTGGCAACCACTATTCTACTGTCTGCTTCCATGAGATCCACTTTTTTAACTCCCAAATATGGAGTGAGAACATATGATATTTGACCTTAAAAACTTAGTATCTCAGATCAATACTGTCAGATAAGATCAAATTTATCTTCCATCTTTACTGGACATATAGGACTATTACAGGGTAAATGCCCCACTTTTTCTAATTATTTCTTGTTTTTCTAATTATTTTAAAACCAGTTTTTTTTGTTGAGTTCTCAACAAAGGATATTGTCTTACATATATCCAAGGATTATTCTTGTAGGAAGCTATTTTTTATTGGTTCTCTATCTTAGGCGAAATAGTGTCATTATTCCCTAGGGTCCAAAGCAGTGCATCAGTTTGTTTTGGATCAAAGAGCTTTTGTCAGCACAGTATGAGTCTGCCACTCTCTAAGACACCACTTTTATTTCAGAGAGCACACTGTAACCAAATCAGTGCCTTTTTTTTTCGAAGAAGCCCCACAAACATTGCATCTAGAATACAGAATATGGGAGCTTTTAAGTTGTAAAATAGGTCACTCCCCCATTAAATTTACAGGAGAATCAGGAAAAAAAATAATGCATGCTCTTCAGTAAGAAAACTTATCTGAATGGAAAGTGAGAAGAAAAGGAAGAAGTAGAAGGCTGAACAGAAATATTGAAAATGTATATTGATCTATCACCAAATGGAAAGCAAGAAAATTCTGAAGAAATTTTAGAAAATCAGAAAAGGAAAGGCTAGATTAGCCTCATGAAAATTTATTGACATATATGATTAAGCAGTTCCTACCTCTGAAATGCCCTCTTATCTGTCAACTTGGAGCCGTTTATCAAGTATTTCCTAGCTGAGGGTTTTGTCCTTTTAAGATTTTTCTGAACTCTATTGCTGCAATTCCTGCACCTTCTAGGGTCTCTTTTTACAATTCCTCTCTGAACATCCTGAATAATATTGTTTTATGAATTTATTGTTGTTATCACACCCAGAAGTCATAGAATTTTCTCTCTAACATACTGGAATAGGGAAATATGAAAATATTTTACAGGATTAAACTCACCTGTTGTTTTGACATGCTTTACCTAGCTTAGAAAAATATATACAGAATTACATCTGTCAGGAGACATCCTTAAGGAGGCTTTGCTAAAGTTTCCTAAAATCTGCCAAATCCAGTTTTATAATTTAAAATAAAAAATGATAAATAAAAAGTTTTAACAATAACATAATAATAATATTCTAGATTTCTTTTATCTACCTCACATTAACTTTCAAAAATTTCCCTCCCAAGATCCCATGAAACAATCTTTCAAATGAATGCACCTTAATGGGCAGATTAAATTTGTCCTTACTTCATCTTCTTCAACTATACATATGTGATAATGCTTACCTCTTGAATATAGTATTGACATCCATTGACTACTTAGTAGGTAGACTAGAGCATTTGAAACATGGAGCTCAGTGTATTGGTATATTTTATGGCATCAGATCTTATTCAATAAACCATATACATTCATGCTTTTCTATAATTTTTTCTGTATTAACAAAAAGAGTTAGAAATATATGGTGCTCTGGTATGCAAATAATTGGTGTCAATTTAAGCTGTCTTATGAAACATTCTCAGAGATTTTAGGGTTCTAGATCATAGCCTAAATGTTTGAGTCCTGCAGTTACTTTTTTCCAGTTCCTCCTTCCACCCTTAAGAGAAAATGCTTCCATTTTGGGATTGGACAGCCTCAATAGTGATATAAAAAGTTACTGCAGCAAGTGTAACTCATGAAAAAAAAAAACCCACAGGTGCTATTGCTCTATGCCATCTGCAATACTAACAGACATTGTCTAAACTAATTTGGATTACTCTCTCTCAATGTGCTCACTTCTAGAATGCTTTGATTTCAGGGCACTGAACTACTACTGCAACTAATGGTTTTCTATAATTATTGTCACACAGTTATACCATACAGGTAATTCCAGCTTCAACATCATATAACTATTATACCGGCAAACTTTTGAACCTATACAATATAGTCTTGGTCAACATATTTTATTAGGAGATAGCTTTGGTACCTATTATAAATGTATATAAACCACTGTGCACTTGTGATGTATGGTAAAATGTACTAAAGAATAGCAAACCTACTTCCTTTTTTTCCCCCATATCAAACCTAGTACAGCCAGTGATTAAATCATGTGTTTTAGGTGCTTCCCTTTATCTACCCTGATTCTGTTATAATGAGAGTCAGGGATTTTTAGGATCAAACTTCTGTGCTATTTTATAAAACATTCTTAATAATTTTGATATTACAAATACCTTAGGTCATCTTGATGATATTTCTTTTGCATGTATCCACACTTTAACATCTATGATACTTTAGGAAGACTTTTTTGTGCTGCTTAATTATCCCTTTTCCTAGTTCTTGTCCATTTTGGGCCTTGTGAGGAACCATCCACATCTATCCCCACCATTTCCCCACTAATCTCATAGGGTTAGAGTTTAGATTCTTCCATTTTTGGCTGATTCCACATTTTTGTCAATACACAAAGACCTGATCCTCCAATCCTCTGTCATTCTGGTGACTTAAGGTTTCCACTTCTCATTGATGTAGTGTATTTTCTTTGGAACTGCAAAGCAAATATCCATTGACATCACTCAAAGTGCCCCACTTAGTATCCTTGTCCCTATATGTTGAAGGCAGCTCTGTGATCATTCCCTGATCCACTGGTACCTTAGCAACTATTACAACTATTCTATACCATAAATAGTACATAACCAAGCTCTTTTCCCAGTGAGCAGTGACTTAAATATGTGTGTGGTTTGTCTTTGTGACACTCTCAAATTCCAGTGTGTCTCTAAACTCTTGGACTTGTAAAGCACTTAGTCCTCAAAATGCAAACGACTTTACGTTTTAGAACAAGTTATTCCTTTTTGTTACTTGTTGCCTGCCACATTTTCAATATATCAGCAGGCTGTTTCAGTCATATTAGAAGGTGTCTTCTCCAGACATTGGAGGATCGCCTCTGAAACGCTCGGTTTTTATTTCCGAACTGTTTCTATACTTCACAGATTAACACATTTTCACTGCTTGCCATAACATTTCTGTCCATATTCTAGTGGTGCAGATACCAAGTCCGAGATAGAAAAATTCTGTTATACCCAAGGACTATGACGATATTAGAAATGACACTTCTTTTTCCAGGAAAAAGGTTTAGGCTTTAGGGTTTCAGGGTCTGAGCCTGAGCCAGGCAACTTAAAATGTTTATTTTTAGGCAGTTCTTCTTGCAGTTAACTTCCTGAAAGTTATATATAGTTATGTATACATATATTATATATATATATAATATCCGTATATATATTATATATACAATATCTGTATATATTATATATATATTTTTAGCAAGTTGTGTTAGGACTTCTAGAGACTTGGCAGACTTATCAAAAAGTTTTAGCTATTTTTTGTTGGTTTATGGGTTAGTTTTTTTTTTTTTAAACCAACTTTTATTTTAGAGATAGGGAGTACATGTGCAGGTTTGTTTCGTGATGCTGAGGTTTGGAGTATGAATCCTGTCACCCAGGTAGTAAGCATGGTACCCAATAGGTAGTTTCTCAACCCATGCTCTTGTCCTTCCCTGCTCCTTTCAGTTGTCTCCAGTGTCAGTTGTTCTCATCTTTATGTCCATGTGTACTCAATGTTTTGCTCCCATTTATAAGTGAGAACATGCAGTGGTTTGTTTTCTATTTCTCTTAATTCATTTAAGATCATGGCCTCCAGCTGCATCTATGTTGCCGAAAAGGACATGACTTCATTCTTTTTAAGGTTGCATGTTATTGCGTGGTATATATGTGCCACATTTTCTTAATGCAATCCACTGCTGATGGGTGCCTAGGTTGATTCCATTTCTTTGCTATTGTGAATAGCACTGTGATGAACATACGTGTGCCTGTGTCTTCTTGGTAGAACACTTTATTTTCTTTTGGTTATATACCCGGTAATGGGATTGCTGGGTCGAATGGTGGCTCTGTTTTAACTCCTTTGAGAAATCTCCAAACTGCTTTCCACAATGGCCAAACTAATTTACATTCTCACCAACAGTGTATATGCATTTCCTTTTCTCTACAGCCTTGCCAACACCTGTTAGTAATAATGGCCATTCTGACTGGTGTGAGACGGTATCTTATTGTGATTTTGATTTTCATCTCTCTCATGATTAGTGATGATGAGCATTTTTTTATATATTTATTCACCACTGGTATGTCTTCTTTTGAGAAGTGTCCATGTTATTCACTCATTTTTTAAATGGGATTATTTGGTTTTTTGTTGTTGACTGATTTTGTTTGTTTTTATAGATTCTGGATATTAGACCTTTGTTAGATATATAGTTTCCAAATATTTTGTCACATTCCAGAGCCTTGTCTGTTTGCTCTGTTGATAGTTTATTTTGCTGTGCAGAAGCTCTTTAGTTTAATTAGGTCCCACCTGTAAATTTTTGTTTTTGTTGCCATTGCTTTTAGGAACTTAGCCAAAAATTCTATGCCAACTATGATGTCACGTTGAGAAAGGTATTTCCTAGGTTTTCTTCTAGGATTGTTACAGTTTGAGGTCTTACTTTTAAACTAGATTTGTAATCACCACACAAAAGCCCTGAAATACCTAGAAATATAGCTAACCAATGGGATGAAAGAGCTCCACAAGGAGAACTACAAAACACTGCTGAAATAAATCAGAGATGTCACAAATAAGTGGAAAAACATTTCATACTTATGGACTGAAAGAATTAATGTCCTTAAATGGTTATACTTCCCAAAGCAGTTTACAGATTCAATGCTATTTCTACTGAAATAGCAGTCATTTTTCACAGAATTAGAAAAAAAAAATCCTATGGAACCAAAAAAGAGCCCAAATCACTTAAACAATCCTAAGCGCAAAGAACAAAGCCGGAGGCATCACACTACAGACTTCAAACGATGCTACAAGGCTACAGTAACCAAAACAGCCTGGTACTGTTACAAAAACAGTCACATAGACCAGCTGGTCAGAAAAAAAGTGCCCAGAAGTAAAGTTTCACATGTACAGTTTTGCTCTTTGAGTTTTAACTCTTTGAGTCCTCTTTTAGTGCTTTTGAGCCCTCTTTCATAATTCTGAATTCTGGTTACCTGTTTACAAAATTCACCAATGCTGATTTTGGCAGCAAATTTGGCACTGATGCTGGCTTTAGTGATGACATCAGCACCAGCAATAGCTTTGGCAGTGGGCCTAATGTCAGCTTTGACAGAGGACTGAGTACCATCATTGGTTGTGGCAGTCATCCCAATCCTAGCACTGGCTTTACTGGCAAACCCAGCTCCAGCAACAGCTTCAATAGTGGATCTTGTTCTATTGTTGGCCTTGGTGGTGGACCAAGCAGTGGTCCTAGCTTCTGCAGTGAACCAAGCACCAGGCTTCCGTGGTGGACTGAGCACTGGTGTTAGGTTTGGTGGTGAACTGGGCACCAGTACTGGCTTTGGCAGTGGAGCCACCAGCCTTGGTGCTTGTGGCCTCACCTATGGCTAGTGAGATTTCAGGTTTATTCCCTATATTTACAGATACCACCAATAGATTGGATCAGTCCTTCCCACGGAGCCAAAGTACATTCTTGGAATCTTGGTCCACACAGCAGTCTAAGCAGTTACAACCAAGCAGTTACAACCAATCAGCTGCAGGGTGTCACGCTATGAAAAATATGTTTGCTGTTTCTTCTTTATTGTTTATTTTCTGTATGCTGTCATATTTTGGTATCAGAGTAAATTTGTAAAAGAGAAAAAAGATATAAATACGGAATGTTCTGATATGGGTTTAATGTGATGCTTAATTTGTATGATATATTGTAAAAGCAATGTCAGAATTTTTGGAGAAAAGCTGATAAAGTCAAAGGCTGTGTGTTGATGGTCAGACTTTATAACATCTGTTATCTGATGTTGTATAATTATGCTTCTCTTCCTTAGGGCCAGAGATGAGA
Source organism: Pan paniscus (assembly GCF_029289425.2). NCBI lineage: Eukaryota > Metazoa > Chordata > Mammalia > Primates > Hominidae > Pan > Pan paniscus. The sequence goes on along the minus strand of NC_073258.2, from coordinate 40,662,132 downwards.
CCAGGCATTTTTTTTCCTTGACGATAATTAAAAACATAATATCATACCATAGTTGCCCCATTCATGTATTTTATCAATAACAAAAAGACTAAAAGTAGTGGGATTGAAGCATGAGGGGTTTTAGGATTTGTTGAACATAAGCATTTCTCTACAGATGACTGAATGAGGGTCAACATATGCTTGCTAATATTATTGATCATCTATTGTGTGCAGAACTAAGCCCTTTATGTGCCTTAATTAAACTAAATCTGACAATAACCCTATAAGATTGCTACTATTACATTCTTCAAAATTACAGATAAATAAAACTAAATGGAAGAGAGGGTGAGTGGCTTGTCTAAGTAACTTGGCAATTAAAAGTTTCAAAATGCTATCCCAGGCAGTCTGATTCCAGAGCTTATCCTCTTATACGTTAAGCAATATGGAAAGTCCCCAGCCTGAGTAGTTTGAAAAAAACTAGCCTGGTATTTTCTGCTCTCTAGAATATTTTGCCAATAATATTATCTCCTTCTGTTTTTCTTTAAATGTGTTTCATTAAACAATGGTACATTTTTCTAAAATTCAGAATGATTCTGAAGAATGTTTATCTGTCTCTGATAATCAGAATTTAAACAGGACAATGGATGAAGGCCCATCCATTTAATTCTGAAAGTTGGAGTTGGTATGACCTGCTTCAGTAGTTTTGCTCCAGCACTTTGGGAAGCCGAGGCACGAGGATCACGAGGTCAGGAGATCAAGACCACCCTGGCCAACATGCTGAAACCCCGTCTCTACTAAAAATACAAAAATCAGCTGGGTGTGGCGGCGTGCACTTCTAGTCCCAGGTACTCGGGAGGCTGAGGCAGGAGAATTGCTTGAACCTGGGAGGCAGAGGCTGCAGTGAGCTGAGATCGCTCCACTGTACTCCAGCCTGGGTGATAGAGTGAGACTCCATCTCAAAAAAAAAAAAAAAATTGAAGTTGCATCTCCTTTCATTGAAGTCCCCACCCTGCAAATTACAAGTTGCTCATTAAGTAGCTCATTATTTTCCTAGGAATTCCTTTTCTTTTTTTTTTTTTTTTTTTTTTTTTTGGATATGACCAAGGACATTCAGGTTGCTCACTTAGTTGAAATGAATCAGTCTTGATTCCATTGCCTGAAAGTCTGGATCATTCCTGGAATTCTCCTATGCTGTAGCTTGGTCTCTGCAGCCAGACTTCATGCTCAAGTGCGTGACACAGGTTGTACTCAGAGATTCACAAAACATCTAACTTCCTCCAGGTCACTTTCAACTCCCTAACAGCTGAAGGCAAATTATATAATGCAATCAGTAAAGGTCAGAAAGCTCCTCAAAGCTTTAGATATTTAATCTGAATCACTCCCACTTTGTGGTCACCAGCATTCCAGTAAACCAATCTCTTTTGTATGAAATTATTTATCTTCCTTTCTCAAGGATAAGTCTATCTAAAGACTGGCTGCAGTTTTTACTACTAAAGAAAACATAATATCCAAGACCATTTTCAGATTCAAGGACATTAAGAGTTTTCTATTTTTCAAAAAATGGCTGTGTATTTATCATATTACATCTATGTAAATAAAGAATCCCCTTCTCATGTTTTTCCAAAACACAGGGGGTTTGAATAGCAATGCTATCTTTACTTCAATTCTAAGTTGCCAGCATCACCCAAATTCTACCATTAAATATTAGATTGAAAGATTTTTCAAAAAAAAATTTAAGCCTTAAAAAATTGTTTATTTTATTTTATTGAAACAAGGTCTCACTCTGTCACCCAGGCTGGAGTACCGTGATGTAATCATGAAATCATCACTTATTGCAGCCTCGACCTCCTGACTCAAGCAAACCTCCGTCTCAGCCTTCAGTGTACCTGGGACTATGGGCATGCACCACAATGCCCTGCTAATTTTTATATTAATATTATTATTTTTTGTAGACACATAGCCTTGTTATTTTTCCCAGGCTAGTCTCAAATTCCTTGCCTCAAACAATCCTGCTGCCTTAGCCTTTCAAAGTGCTGAGATGACAGGCATGAACCACCACACCCAGCCAAAAGAATTGATTTTATATACTGAAGACCTTTAAATAACTGACATGGGACTCACAACAATGAATCCTATAATTTTCCGTATGAAGTATGTCTATCATGGTCATTTGTTATCTCAGGAATAGAAAACAAAAACAATTTTTAAATACATATATCTATTTCTATTGTTGTTATTGTTGCTATTAAAGGCACTCGCATTTCTACCAAAATGTATTACTGGACCAAATTTGTTAATATTTAGTAGGCTGGGCGCAGTGGCTCACACCTGTAATCCCAGCACTTTGCAGGGCCAAGGTGGGCAGATCATCTGAGCTCGGGAGCTTGAGACCAGCCTGACCAACATGGAGAAACCCCATCTCTACTAAAAAAATACAAAATTAGCCAGGCATGGTGGTGCATGCCTGTAATCCCAGCTACTCGGGAGGCTGAGGCAGGAGAATCACTTTAACCCAGGAGGTGGAGGTTGCAGTGAGCCGAGATCACACCATTGCACTCTAGCTTGAGCAGCAAGAGTGAAACTCCATCTCAAAAAAAAAAAAAAAAAAAACCCAAAAAAATTTCATCTCTCAGGATGTCATTACTCCAGTATTATTGCTTGGTGACTTGGGGTAACTTGCTTCAAAGTCCTTTGCTTCCATTTCTTCATCTTTGTAATAGAAGGAATTATTAAAAAGTACTATGGGATAAAATTAAGCAATGTAAGTAAGGCAGCTAGTACAATGTCATGTAAATATCAAGTATTAAATTTAGGAATAGTAATAACTCTAGTAGTGTAGCTGTTGTTGTAGAAATATATCTAAAGTGTGGTTGGATATCATTTAAGGCCTATTCTTAATTATGTCAGTTCTAAGAAACAATATTATGGATCCTAGAATCTCAGTATCTTAGAATCATAATTTTCTGGTTGGATTTCTAGCACATATAATATTTATTTTACCATTTATTAAATAAAAGGAAATAACAAACTATTTTTATTTTCATTTCATTGATCTTGTTCCAATTGTATGAGAATTTGTCATACATAATTTTGCAAAGGAATGGCCTTGAGTAGTCAATATACATAATATTAATGTTGCTATCTATGTACAAAGCAACTTAACAATCAGCTGTCATAGAGATAATTGCTATGGTCATTATCTGTAGAATGTATTGTTTTACCTGGGTGTTCTTTTTTCAGAGAATTACTAATTTTTTAGATTTATTTTATGGTGTTTATAAATTTCTTATATATGTTTTTCCATTCATAAATGAGAAAAATTGAAGCTCAAAGATGTTGAGTAATGCTTATAAGATTGACACAGATAAATGTCTGTGCTTGTATGTGGATGTTTGTGTACGTTTATGTGTGACAGAGAGAGAGAGAGCTGCCATTGAACATATTAATCAGAAAGTTTCAGCATATGTATTTTTATAGAGTTTATTCATCATCTTTGTGTCATAATATAAAAATAATTTATTATATTCCTTCTTATAAGTTACTTTCTGTTTGACACTAACAATTACAATGCAACACATAAGAATAAATAATTCCCACATAGAAAAAGTTAACATTACAAGCAAATTTGAAAGACTAAGCTTTGTAGTTTTATGCAGTGTTTATACCATAGCTCGTCACAAAATAGAAATAACCAAGTAAATGTAATAAGTTTAAGAAAAAGTATTAAATGAGAAACAAAGAACAAAATATAATCTTCCATTTTCTCTTAGCAGAGTGTTTTATACCATAAATCCACCTGGTTCAAACTGAAGATAGATTAATCATTTTCTGTGAGCTTTCAGGTTTTGCAACAATTAATTACTCAATTGGGGAAAAAAACAACAACTTATTCTCAAGAAAATACATTTCATCCCCTAATTATTGGCCAAACCAATTGTTCATTGAGTTTGGACTAACTGAGGCTCTTTTTCAACAACTCCTCAATTTTCAGACATTTCTAAGAGTATGTACATGAGTGCATGCATGCACGTACACACACACACACATGCATGCACACGCACACACGACCTCATTTGTCAGAAGATATTACTTAAATAATGCATCTCAATAAAACTATATGCTTTGAGGGAAAACCAACACTTGTGGAGATGCAAAAAGTAACACTAATTAAACTTTATGGAAGTAGAGAGAAAGGGGGTATGTTTATTACACATTGGAAAAAAAGAACAAAGTACATATGGAATTACTAGATAAAGGGTATTGAGTCATAAAAGTGCTTAGACTTAGTTGCCAAGTAACATGATGGGAGAAATTGAATTTTTAAAAGTGTAGGAGTGAAAGTTACATTTTTAATTAAATTGTCTGCCCAAAATACAAGCATTACAACTATTTATTATGTGGTAGAAGAGAATTAAGTTTGGAATTTGAGATACATCAAGAAAAATAGAAAGCAAATATGCACTGAAATCTCTACTAATACTCTCTTTTGTAAATAGAGATCATCTTTGTGACCCACTTGTTTCTCTGAATGAATTTTGTGGCCAAGTATAAAGTTTAGCTTGAGGTTCCCTCTCTTAAATTCATGAAGTGTTGAGGACACAGGTCTGAGGTGTATACTAAGTCAAAAGCAAAGCTAAATTTGAATTTCAATTGAAATTTTGTACACATTATTATCCTATATGCACTAAGTAGACTGAATAAGTATGCTGACATACTATCTGACATGACAGTAGGTGCCTAATACTTGCTCTTTAAATGAATTAATACCTTCTCAAACACTTTCTTGAAAAATATCTGCTTTATTTTGCATTATCATGTGTTTTTTAAAAGAAAAACACTTCTTTCCTGAAATTATATTTATAAGGATTTGAATATTGAATATATCAAAGCTATGAATTTGTGATTTTAATATATTCATATTTTATGTTTTTCAGTTTTTATAAATAAAAGGAAATATAATTTTAACCTTTTAGCTCTTATTTAAAAAATGTGATAAAAGATTTTCTTTCAGAACTGATTTAAACTTTATACCATTTCAAATCTGCCTTTCTAGATAAAGCATAAATTTAAATTCATAAAAAAAGAATTGAAATTCATAAACAGATATTGTATATACTAGTTAAAGTGATTAGTGAGGTAGTTACACAGAAAATTTATTTTCAGACTATCCAGAAACCAATAACACGTGTTCAGAGATAGCCCAATTCAAAGTGACATTTGAGCCAATATTCCAAGAATGATCTTCCTACTCTCAGCTCCATACTACAAAACCATGTTATTTGAAGGCTTTATTTTTCATAGCTTTACTATGATTCCTCTCTTATTGTGATGAACTTTATGTCCAGAAGAAAATAAACTGAAATCCTAGCGGAAGATCAGGTGACATATGATGTTGGACAGACCCCAAGGAGGTAGACTTAGGCTTCCCGGGGATTCTATTTTATAAACTGGGCCAAGAAATATAAGAGCTAGAGCCTGTACTATAAAAAGATGTAAGATAGCAACCTGATTTTATGAAAACCTTACAACAAAGAAGAGCAAATGTGATTACCAAAATAAAGTCTTAGTTAAGACTAGAAATAAGTTAATTCTATCAGCTGCACATGAAAACTCTAACTTTAGGAAAGTAAACTAGATTTGAAATGGTGCTTCATTATTTTTTATATTTGCTCTTGTATTTTTTGATTTCCAAGGGAAATTATTATAACATTTTTGTATCATCATTTGTAAACTCATTATTTATAAATACAAACCTGTTTGTATCACCATCATTTAAAAATTCAACAGTAATTAGCATCTGCATAGGATTATTTGGAGAATTAAATCTAATAATACATGAAAAATCCCAATGCATTTTCCAGCTTAGAGAAAGCATTTATAAATGTTAGCAGCCATTATTAATATGTAATTATACACAATGTCTCAGAATGTGTCAATTATTAAATTGTTACCCAGAATTGAATGCAGCACTATGCATAAAAGTATACCTTTTTTTTTCTGGTGACTCTAAGAAAAATTGAGAGGATAAATTAAATATCATTGTCTCCTACAGGATTTTAAAAGATCTAAATTCATCTCTCTCTGCATTAGAAATCTCTCCTGCTTACTTTTATCTCATGAGAAGTTGTCAAACCACATGCAATTTTATGGCATCACTTTGTTCTTCCTGATCAACTCCAATTTGGGTTATACTGTGTTTTTCTGAATGATTATCTCAGTTTTCCCCTTTTGATGCTGATGTTGACGGGAATTTAGTAGATTTCCACCATTACCCATCATTTAACTGTAGTTTACTGTATCTGTCTGTATTAGAAGTAGTTCTTTTCTCCTTTGTGAGTCCAAAGCACTCTGTTTGTACAGGTTGAGTATCCTCTATCCAAAATGCTTGGAACCAGAAATGTTTTGGATTTGGGATTTTTTTCAGATTTTAGAATATTTGCCTATGCATACTGAGATATCTTGGGGATAGGACCCAAGTCTAAACACAAAATGTATTTATGATTCACATATGCCTTATACACATAGCCTAAAGGTAACTTTCTATATTTTAATAATTTTGTGCATGAAACAAAGTTTACGTACATTGATCATCAGGAAAAAAGGGTGTCACTACCTTAGCCACCCATGTGAACAATCTGTGATTGTTTGGCATCAATATCATTCCTGACTGAATTTATGTGCAAACAATATGCAATCATTTTCTTACACGCATGCATACACAAGTACTTAACAGCAAAATATGACATACTACTAATACAGTGAAAAAAATGTGTTCAGGGTAACTAAGCAGCACAGTAGCACCACCAGAATATCTATATTAATTGTTAAACAACAGCAAAAATAAAACAATGGCAGCTTCTCCATCTCCACCTGCAATGCTGTGTTTTGATTAAGAGGTAACCACACACCTTATTTCAATTCCTTTTTCTTTTTTCTTTTTCTTTTTTTCCTCAGGTGAGAAGAAACATCAGAAACAGTTGAGGGACCAGAAAATAGGCCCTCTAGGGATGAGAAGGCATTTTACTGAATGGCTTTCTAAATTGTTCCCTCCAGAGTCATTGGCCTTGTAAACGAAAGATTTTTTTCTTAGAAGTCTTTCTTTGATTTTATAAACTCACGTTTCCTTGTTCTGTTATGAATGCTTATTGCTCTAGTCTTTCAATAAGCCCATCACACATTTTCTCAATTCTGTCTATAGGCACCATATCTGCAGTGTTAACAATGTCATCTTCATTATCACTATTTTTATGATTACCTTGATTCAAAATCATTTTGGCTATTTCACCATCAGTCAGTGAATGAACAACTGTAGCCTCATTATTAATGTTAAGAAACTTTTGATATTCACTTCTTCCAGCTTACATTGTGACAGGCCCTGAAGGAATTTTTTTTTTGCATATGCAAAGAGGTCAGACCTCATTTTTTTTCTCACTTGACAAACAGAATCCTTTAAAATCATCATCCTGTTTATTATTATAACTGAATATGTTGTGCCAGTCATGCACCATTGACGTCTTATTCACTGTGTTCCCAGCATCGGCAACATCATATATGTCATACTTCATGCTAAACTCCTCTAGAAAGCCTTCTACACTCACACTCCTGTTCGCTGCTGCTAGCGTGCTGTTCAAGAAAGTATTTTTTCTTTTCAATTTACTCTTTATTGTTTTAAGGATACTCCGTCACATACCTGAATTAATAAAGTCACACTGGGCAAAAGTACATTGTGTAAACATTATTTTTGATGAGAATTTTAGCTGAAGAATGAGCAGAAGAGTTGTCAAGGAATAAAAAAAAAATCTTGCAGTCATCATCTAATCCAGCTTTCCTGCAGTCAGCACAAGCTGCTTTTACAAATGTTTGTGAAACCAATCGGAAAAGATGTCCCTAGTGATCTACCTCTTTTGTTAGCATAATAATGGACCCGTAAAGGATTCACTGCTTAAAAGCAGTGAGGACACAAGCTTTTGCCTATCACAGCATGTTTATGCTTATGTATCCTCGCCGCATTAGCACATCCCAGCACAGTTATTATGTCCTTGACATCCTTAATTTCTGCTGGCTGGCTTATCAGCTGTAGTAAGTGTCCTTCCAGGATAATAATGCCAAAATAGGTTGTTCATCAGCATTATAGACTTCTTCTGTTGTCAGATTTTCACCATTGTAGCAAACTCGATGATGAAATTCTCTGCTGCTTCATGATCAGCAGATGTTTTGTCAACACAAATCTTTAAAAATGTAACACCATGTGTTTTCTTAAATTTCTGCAACCAGTCTGTTGAATATTCACAGTCCCCTTCCACTTTCAGTTCGTCATGCTAGATCTTTATTTCATTGTCAGCACACCATTAAGTGGCATGTGTTCACTGTGACACTGACAGATCCACTTTTTCAATACACAATTGAGATCTTCATATTTAGTTTTATGCAGTGTTTTTCTCTTTTGTTAATTAACTTCTGTTCATCACCTTCCGCATAAATCTTCAATGGTTTATTCTGCTACTTCTGCAGGTCATTTTTGGTGTTCATTCCAATGCCACACTCTTCTGTGAAATGTTTCACACTTATACTGCTGTTTAGTTTCTTCAACAGCTGGACTTCCTGTACTGTAGATAAACATACATGCTTCTTTTTTCTTTTTCTTTTTTTTTGAGATGGAGTTTTGCTCTTGTCTCCCAGGCTGGAATGCAATGGGGCAATCTTGGCTCAATGCAACCTCTGCCTCCCAGGTTCAAGTGATTCTTCTGCCTCAGCCACTCGAGTAGCTGGGATTACAGGCACCCGCCAACACACCTGACTAATTTTTATATTTTTAGTAGAGATGGGATTGCACCATGTTGGCCAGGCTGGTCTTGAACTCCTGACCTCAGGTTATCCACCAGCTTTGGCCCCTCAAAATGCTGGGATTACAGATATGAGCCACCGTGCCTGGCCCATGCTTTCCTTTTCCTTACCACTGTTACCCATGGGGTATCTGCTGGCCGTTTTTACATTTACAAAAATATATTTACATCACAGAGCAGAGAATAAGAAAAACACCCAGTGAGTAATGCATGTAGGTCTTGGCCCTATGTGGGGCAAGTTGGGACACCTGCCATTGGCACATCCAGCCTCAACACACACCACTTTATTACACTTTGTGGACATGCTTACATGGGGGAATCTAGGCATGTGCAGAAAATACATATCACATCTGAAGGGGGCTGGGAAGGTCTTTTTTCCATTAGGGATGCCGAATAAACTGTGTGTTGTACACCTGCATTTTGACTGCAACCCATTACACAAGGTCAAGTGTGAAATTTTCCACTTGTAGCTTTGTGCCAGCACCCAAAAAGTTTCAGATTTAAAGCAGTTCAGACTTTGGATTTTCAGATTAGAGACATGGAAATTGTGTCTAGTATCATCCTTATTTTCAGCTCAAGGTTTACTTACTTGAGGTTTCTTTCCCCTTCTGAACTTGAGCTTCCCCTCTGACAACACCCATTTTCACCCTTATCTGTGTCTTGTAAAAGTTCATTTTGAAAGAATGTTTTTAAAGATTAATTTGACCACAGCATTTTCCATACAGTAAGTGGTGTTGAAAGTGAAGTTTCAGATTTCCTCACTTCTGTCATCTTCTAGTGCCCTGAGAGATGCCCAAGCAACAATTTCACATGCAAACAGATTGTTATAAAACTAAAAAAACTAAAATATTCTAAGCAATATCCAGTATGACAGCTTTGCTCTTCCAATGTGTCCTTCATCACATTCCCTTCCTGCTAAATGGTGCTGAAGTGGCTTCATGGGAAATTGAGATGCCTATGGACACTTAGTTTAAGATTAGTGGAGTTTAGGTTTCCATGTACTCTTAGTATAGGTGCATTACTATATGTGCATATGTGTGTCTGTGTGTGTGATTTGCGTGAACCTCTGTGTGTATCTAAGTTATATTGCTCACCACACTGATGTAGGAAGAGTTTTCATTCTGTTGACTCACATGGATGATAATGCATTCAGAGTCAGAGTTTCTTTCAGGAAATCAATTTATCTTATAGCTTTGATGACCAGAAATATGTGAGCAGGGGAGAAAGAATAAGGTTTAAATTGTACGAAGACAAATTTTAAAAATTTTATAAAATGTTATAGCTTGTATATGGAAGGCACTTGAAAGAAATACTTCCATATTTTACAAAAATCCTAAACATTTGGGATAATGCCAATAAAAATTTGTGAACTGAAAAAAATGTATTAAAACTATTCTAGAAAAATGGATGGATTGCCTGTTTATTCTAATGTGGAAATAATATTACAAAAGTATTAACTTTGAAGATATAATCAAAGGCTATGTTGCTAAACATGAAAAATATCAATAGGAATATTTCTGGCATTTAGTTAATGAAAATGTTATAATAATTTTGTGTATATAAACTGTTCATCAATAATCAAATGATTCAAGTGCACTTAGTTCTAAGATCACACTTTAAGGACACATATTGCACATCTTTCATACTTTTCATAACTTTCACAAAAACATAATTTTTATGTGAGATACTATTTTCACTTTTTGCTTGGGTAACCCATGAAAAGGAAGCCAGAATATAAAAAATAACTACTGTTCTTTATTCTAATGATATTTACATATCCCCTGCCACTTAGAATTTGGAAATAAAAAAAATTCTTTCTATAGAATCTGACAAATTGCAAAAAAAAAATACTAATGACAAAGACATGAAGATTTTTCCTATCTGGAAAATGAACAGGACATGTTATTCAGGTAGAGGTCGGTAGGCAGAGTCAAAGACTAACTTTCTTCATTTACAGAAGTATATTCTATTGCCCCTCACTGTTCTCCTATTGGCTAAAAAAGCCCACATTTTTGTACTAATTCTATCACCTTCTAATATTATTTTTAAAACATTCACGTGGCATTTTTTTCTAAATGCTATGTTTCTCTGACGCTCATGTTTTCACTCCCTCTCCACAGGGCACATAAACTGATACCATTAACGTTCATTACCTAAAAGTTTGCTATTGTACTCGCCACTTTTCTCTATACCCAACCCCTGCCCCTGTTCTGCTTTTGACTTGGTTGGAGTCAATGGCTACATGGCTAGAAAATCTATAACCACATTTCTAACAACTTTAATATTTATTATACTCCATTTCACACACATAATTGGGAGATGCTGGTACCTGTCATCACCTGAGATGCTGCTCCTGAAAAACATTACATTTATATTTCTCTCTGTCTAGAAAGAAATGCTTCTCATGACAATCCTCATCATGGCACTTGTTGTAAATAGCAAAATCAATTAAATAATTACAAAACGTAAGATGTACCATGAAGAAAACAAAAAGGCATGTTAGGCTGAGAGAGAGTGCAGATGCACAATGTTTCAGAAAAGTAGAATTTTTATGGAGCTCAAAGAATAAATGCTACTTAGTCAACATACTTATCATCAAAAAATATTCTCTGTATGAAGTTAACTCTGTGAAAAGTACTAAAATCTTAGTTTATAATATATAATATAATGTCATAAATATTTGTATTATATATTATATATTATATAATAATAAAGCTTGGAGAATATATACATATATTGAAAAAATGTATTTTGGAATTGTTCTTTAAAGATGTCTAATAATTCCAAACAATATAACGTATGTTCTTAAAGGTAAAAATCATTCTTTTTTGACTTCTAAGTAAAAGTTCTTATTTGAGTGTTTTCTTTCTTAAAAAAGAATCGTATTTTATTGTTTACATTAACTGATAAAATTGTACATATTTAGTGTATATAACATGCAGGTCCCAGCATCTCCCAATAGAAATATGTGTGTGAAATGGAGTGTAATAAATATTAAAGCTGTTAGAAGATGTGGTTTTAGATTTTCTATCTATGTAGCCATTGAATCCACCCAAGTCAAAAACAGAACTGGAGGAATAAGTATAGAGAAAAGTGTGGAGTACAATAGCAAACTTTGAGGTAATGAAAGTTAATGGTCTCAGTTTATGTGTCCTGTGGGGAAGGAGTGTATATAACATGATGTTTTAAAGTAATGCATATATGAACTGGCTATATTGGAATGACTATATATAGCCAGTTCACATACACATTACTTCATCTGGTTATCATTTTTGTAGAGATAACACTTTCCATCCAGACTTTTAGCATTTTTTAAGAAGACAAATACCACATGATCTCACCCATGTGTGGCATATAAAAATTTGATCTTATAGTAGAAAGTAGAATGGTGGTCACCAGCGGCTGGGGTGGTTATGGGTTGAGTGGAGTGTTGTGAAGATATTGGTGAAAAGATGCAAAATTTTAGTTGGACATAAGGAATACGTTCAAAAGATTTATTGTATAACATGGTGACCACAGTTAATATATATTTTATGTTTAAGTTTGCTTAAAAGCCTATATGACTGCATAATATTGAAAGTCAAGAGCTTTTGTTTCCCCCAATATAGTAGTGAAAAGTGTCGTAGATCCTCATTCTTTACAACCAAGGACAGAAATAAAATGAATAATTTTCAAACCTTATAGTTAATATGGCACTTCATAATTATTAAGCCATTCCTATCCTCTAAGAGCTATACTAATTCTTTTATATGCATTAACTTAGTTTTTCAAACCTCCAGGTACCTACTCAATATTTTCACATTACTTATATCTTAATGATAGCTCAAACTTTATACTGAACTTAAAGCAAAATGTTTAAATTCAATTACCACACTTTTCTCCCTTATCTCCTAATTTGCATATCATTAAACGACATTACAATTGACAAATTATTTATGGCAAAGTTTACTCTAAAAGGTCAACAGCCCTCTCCCAGTAATTATTAGAAAAAGTACTGAAAAAAAAATTCAGTAAGAATGCAAAGGGGGCCTGGCGCCCTGGCTCATGGCTGTAATCCCAACACTTTGGGAGGCTGAGGTGGGCGGATCACCTGAGGTCAGGAGTTCGAGACCAGCCTGGCCAAGATGGTGAAACCCCGTCTCTACTAAAAATACCAAAATTAGCCAGGCATGGTGGTGGGCGCCCATAATACCAGCTACTCAGGAGGTTGAGGCAGGAGAATTGCTTGAACCCAGGAAGCAGAGGTTGCAGTGAGCTGAGATCGCGCCATTGCACTCCAGCCTGGGTGAAACAGTGAAACTCTGTCTCAAAAAAAAAAAAAAAAAAAAAAAATGCAAAGGATTTAAGCTTGTCACCAATTTGATCTAACTCACAATGAAAATATAATTTTTATAAGAAACAACAAGCCAACAAGCATACATCTCACAGACATGTTGTTGAGTAAATGAATACTGGATGATTCTTGTTTTCTAAAATTCTAAAATAGGAAAAACTAATCTATGGTGATTTAAATCACAACAGTGGTTGTTTTTTTCACATGGGAGGAAGTGACTGCAAAGGGTAACATGGGAATATTTGGGATTAAAGAGCAGTTTCTCTCTATAAATAAATATAGGTTGCTTGGTGCAATTCACAGATATTTATAATTTTTAAACTTGACTTAATGTACGTTTAAGAATAGAACTATGTATGATGGAAATGCCTTTTTAAAAAGAACTCTTGACGTCTGCATCTGTTATACTATTTCCTATGAACATTTCTGATCCTCTGTATGCTTCTTCCTTTTATTTGAATACTTTGTCCATTTCAGCTTAATATTATTGATACGTTTGGGTTTGAGTCTACCGTGTTTGCATTTGTTTTCTACTATTCTCTCTCCCTCTGTCTTTCTCTGTCTCTGTTTCTGTCTCTCTCTCTTCCTCCCTGTCTCCCTCTCTCATCTATTTTGCCTAAATGACTAAAAGATTACAATATATTTTCTTAGTTTATCACATTTTACTTTAAAGCAGTGTTACATTAATCTACAAAAATAGAAATGCATTATTACTGTGTGTGTACTTTAATCTACTACCTCCCTCATCTTTTCTCCTACTTTGCCATATATTTTATTTCTGTAGACATTTACTTTTACACATAACTACTTTAAATAAATTATGCTTTAAATAAATTAGTTTTCATATTTACATATATTTTTACCACTTCCAGCACCCTTCATTTCTTCCTGTAAATCTAAATTTTAACAAGTATTATTTCTCTAACTCTGAGAAATTTCTTTTAGGAATTCATATAAATTAGACATAATTTATGTGAATTCACATACATTCACATAAGTTAGAATTCAAAGGTGAGGAATGATTTCAGATTTTATTTAAATAAAGTGTTTTATTTTTCCTTCATGATTTTAAAGTTGTCTCTTTCTCAGTTTTTGTTTTTTCACCTGAAATTTACTATAATGTGCCTTAGTGTGGTTAATTTGATATTTGTCCTACAGGGATTTGCTAAGCTCTTTGAATGTGTTTCATCACATTTGAAAAGACTTTGGTTATCATATTTTCAAACTTTTGGTTATTATGTTTTTAGTCATTTTAGAATTTCAGTTATATATAATTTAGTTTGATTGTATAATTCAGTTTTATATAGTATAACATTTTTAAATTTAATTCTCTGGATTACAAATGTTTGGTTTAATATTTTTATTGCTTAGGACTAGAATTTTGTGGGGTTTTTTAATTTTTATTTTTCTCTCCTGAAATTGCCCATCTCTTTACAAAGTACATTAATATTTTTCTGCAAATTATTTAACATATTTATAACTTTTAATTTCATGGTCAGCTAATTCCAATAATTAGATAGCTGAGTCTTCTTGTATAGACTGTTTTGATTTTGATTATTTCACTTATTGTGCATAAAAATATATGGGGAAAGAAGTTTGCTTCTGACTTGCTTTGTATTGCTTATTTTCAAGAGAATGCAAGCCATTTTCTCTGTTCAACACTTGGGGAAATTAGCTCAACACACCACTTCCTCCCATCCTCATAGAGATGTGTCTAGAATTCAGATGAAATTCATTTGTTAATCTACATGCTTTAGTTAACTATTGTCACATAAGTTATCGCCCAACATTAAGTAGCTTAAGACAATAATATATAGTTTTTTCAATTTCAGAGTCTTTGTGGGTCAGTAGTCCAGGTGCAGCTTTGCACCTCTGGCTCTGAGTTTCATACGAGTCTTCATCTATGCCAACACTTAACTAGAAAGGATCTGCTTTGTTACTCATTCACGTGGTTGTTGACAGGATTTAGTTTCTCATTAATTGTGGGGGTAAAGACTTAGTTCCCCTAAGTTATTGGTGAGATTCCTCCCTCAGTCCCTTCTAACAAAGGGCTTTTTGAAAGCACCTCACAATATGGCTGCAAGCTTCATCAGTGCAAGCAAGAGAGAAGAAAAACGAGTGCCAACAAATGGCAGAGTGCTAGCAAGAAAGACGTTATAGTCTTTTGTAATCTGATCATGGAAGTAACATTCATCACTTTGGCATATTCTATTTATTCAAAGAAAATCAATAGATTCAGTGCACAAAGGGAGAAGACTACACAAAACTGAATTCTAGGAGAAGACAATGATACACATTTCAAAAGTTGCCTACCAGACTGAAACTTCCAGATCACTAGAAGTTTTCTCCCCCTCCCCCTCCTCATCCTCCTCCTTGTCTTCCTCCTCCTCCTCCTTTTCCTAAATGATGATATTTGAGCTCAGAGAGGTATGAACTACAATATAATATTTTTTTGGTCACCTTTGTATTAAACACTCAAAGGACACCAGATCCTAAGCACTATAATTTTGCATGCAACTTCTTGTTTGTTAGCCCACTGTCATGACCTGTTCCAGCAAAATTCAGATCAGGAATGGGGAGAGAATAGGTGTATATTTTCTCATGAAGCCTGTCTGCTTGACTGACAAGTGGCTGTCGTATTGCTCTGTCCTTACCTGGCTTCTTTTTCTTTTTTTTTTTTTTAGATGGAGTTTTGCTCTTTTTGCCCAGGCTGGAGTGCACTAGTGCCATCTTGGCTCACTGCAACCTCCGCCTCTCAGGTTCAAGCGATTCTCCTGCCTCAGCCTCCTAAGCAGGTGGGATTACAGGCATGAGCCACCATGCCTGGCTAATTTTGTATTTTTAGTAGAGACGGGGTTTCTCCACGTTGGTCAGGCTGGTCTCGAACTCCTGACCTCAGGCCATCCGCCCACCTTGGCCTCCCAAAGTGCTGGGATTACAGGCATGAGCCACCGCACCCGGCCACCTGGCCTTTTCTTTATGCTGTGCATCTCTGGTGAATCCTTCTCGTCCTATAAGGACAGCAGTCCTATTGGATTGGGGCACCACTCTCCGAGTACAGCCACACAGGGGGCTTCAAAATATGAATCCTGGGGGAACACAATTCAGTCAGTCCACAACAGTAGGTGTACTAGTCAGGGTTCTCTAGAGAACAGAACGAATACGATAGATGTATATATTAAGGAGTATCGACTGGCACGATCATAAGGTAAAGTCCCACAATAGGCTGTCTGCAAGCTAAGGAGCAAGGAAGCCAGCCTGAGTCCCAAAATCTCAGATCTCAAAAGTAGAGAAGCTGACAGTAGAGAAGCTTCAGCCTGTGCCTGAAGGCCTGAGAGCCCCTGGCAAACCACTGGTGTAAGTCCAAGAGTCCAAAACTGAAGATCTTGGAGTCCAATATTTGAGGGCAGGAAGTATCCAGCATGGGAGAAAGATGGAGGCCAGAAGACTCATCCAGTCTAGTCCTTCCTGTTCCTCTGTCTGCTTTTTTTTTTTTTTTCATTGAGAGGAAGTCTCGATCTGTTGACCAGGCTGGAGTGTATTGCCAGGATCTTGGCTCACTGCAACCTTCCCTTCCTGAGTTCAAACAATTCTTCCACCTTCACCTCCTGAGTAGCTGGGATTACAGGCACTCGCCACCATGCTTGGCTATTTTTTTTTATTTTTAGTAGAGATGGGGTTTCACCATGTTGACCAGGCTGCTCTTTAACTTCTGACCTCAAGTGATCCACCTGCCTTGGCTTCTCAAAGTGCTGGGATTACAGGTGTGAGCCACCGCGCCAGCCCGTCTGCCCGCTTTTATCCTAGTTGCACTGGCAGCTGATTATGTGGTGCCCACCCAGATTGAGGGTGGGTCTGCCTCTCCCAGTCCACCAACTCAAATGTTAATCTCCTTTGGCAACACACTCACAGACACATCCAGGAACAATACCTTGTATCCTTCAATCCGATGAAGTTGACACTCAGTATTAACCATCACAGCAGGCATGAGATAAAAGTGTCCAGCTGAAAATATTTTTAGTATGTCTGGTGCTCTAAAGATCCTATTCCACATAGAAAGCTCACACGTTCCTCTTAGACTCATTGGATTGTTTCTCATACGTGGGAAGTATCTCCATCTATTTCTAACTCTGCTCTTCTCTACTTACATCCAGGATCAGGTGCTTGCCCCGGGCATGAGACCTTCCAAACCTGTCTCCCCACTTATGAAATATTTCTTTTTTGGAATTCAGTTCTCCAAAGTGTTGTTATGTTTAGCACTTTTAACCAATAATTTATAAAAATAATTTTTTGTTTTGTTAATTTTTTCTTGTTTCTAAACTTGTAGCAAAAATGTTTCATGCCTTTCTTCATCCTATGAAAACTGAAATCCAACAATTATACTAAATATTACACTAAATATATAAACAGACAGAATGGGTCTGCATAGCATTCTCTCTTTAGTGTGTTACCAAATATAGTATAAGGAAATGTCTCTTTACTTAGGACATCACAGAAAAGAAGGTTTTTCCTCCTGTCTTAAAATCCAGTACTTCCTTTTAATAATCAGTTGAGTATTTTCTTCTTAAGTTACACAGCACCTTTCAGTAGAAAAACACTTTCTTCTTTCAGTTCATCTTCAATGAGTTTCCTTGGACATCAATTATGTGTGGCTCGTTATTAAGTACCAAAAATACAGACATGAATTAAACAATGTCGTTGTATGCAGGGAGTTGATAATCTAGAATAAAACAAATATTCTGCTTTTAAGTGTACATAAAGATTATCTATACATCAAATGACCACTAACCCTAATGTTTTAAAAATGCCCT